>NW_026535780.1:20982500-21217500 GCF_028551555.1 Melozone crissalis
TTACTTAAGTGCTACCTAGAATCAGATAAAAGCACAGGATGAGCAGGGGCTGGGGCCACTTCAGAAAATCATTGGCAAAAGTATCCTAGCAGTGATGTCTCCTGAAATGATACCTGAAAGGATATTAATATCACTGTGCATTTCCAAAACAGACTAGAAATGACAAGGACTACAAGAAAAGTAGATGCAATCAAAGACACGTTAAAGTTCATGTGTGAAGATCTGTCCATTGAGAAATCCTGGTGATTAAGAGAAAAATACAAGAAAGGACCCAATGCACTGTCATTTGAAAGAACTGTAATTTCAGATATTTTATTAATTTTCATGATGCCAATGGGAGAAATGTTGTAATACAGAAAGTTGCTAATGATATATCACAGAATGGGCTGAATTGGAAGAGAGTCACGAGGATGAGTCCAGCTCCCAGCCCTGCATAGCACCATCCCCAAGAATCACACCATGTGCCCAAGAGCATTGTTCAAATGCATCCTGAACTCTCTCAGGCTTGTTGCTGCAACCACTTCTCTATGTGTTTTATCTTCTGGTCAAATCCAGAGCTAGACAGCACTGAAAATTTTCTAACACCTAATTCTCTTTCTGCACTTCATGTTTTCACTGTCATGATCTAACGGAAAAGGAGTCCCCACATGGATATTAGGGCTGGATTGAGTCTCTCTAACATCCTTGGACAGGCCAGAAGTCTTTTTCCAGCTCGCATGCTGAGGCTGTGATCTGACATGGAGAGATGTTCCAGGAGTTGCTCTGCAGAGTCAGTGCCTGTTCTCTTGCAACCCTGAGGTCCTTGAGACAACAGCTGGGAGCAGATAGCATTTTGCTATCTGCATTGGTATGTATTATGCTATTCAAACCAGAATAACACCTGGAGGGTTCAGTCAGGGTGGGTTAAGAGTTATATGAACATGTAAAACAGACAGGCAAATGTTAGGCAAAAAGAATTATCATTGTTCCCATTTTCAGGGGAAAACTAGGAACCAAAACCTCTTTTTCAAGGAAGATGAGGGAGTTTTGCACATGGTCTGCATAGTTTCTGTAGACTCCTTTGAAATTCCAGGTAAAGAGATGTTTTAGATTTCAGGGTTGACTTCATCTGAAGGCAGCTGAAGATGCAAGAAAATAGGTTAGAAAATAGGCCGGTAGCAGTCTGCCTGAGTTACACAGGAACTCTGAATAATGCTATGCATGTGTATCAATAGGCATTTGAACTGGGGTGTGTTTGTTGTGTTGCTTGTGTAGAGCACAGCATGCTTCCATGGAGAAACTTAATCCTGCACATTTAAAACATTTGCAGCATCTCTTTGCAATCTCTGAAAGATTGAACTGCTTAAAATAAAGCATTTCAATTATAAGAAATTACACTGCCAGTTAAACGGCACCATTTTCTTCTACTGACTCTGAGAATATGCATTCCTTCAACAGCCAGAGCAAATATGAGTTTCAAGGTGTTTAAACAAATGTACACTTCAGTTGAAAGAAGTTTGCAATAACTAGGTTCAATAAAAAATTCTAATTGTAGGCCTCAGGTTAAGTCCTGAAACACATTTTTTGGTCCCCATGTGTCTTGTTTCCAAGATGGCAGCACCTGGAAAAACATGCAGTTTGATTTTTGTGAGAGATGTGAGCTCTGATAGTCAGGACTGCATTGCACCAGCCTGTTTTAGAAGTGGTGGCAATGTTGCTGCAGTTTAAGTGGATGACTTTTATACTAGGGAATAAGAATGTGTTGGAAACACACATAAGAAAAACATGGGTCATAAGTAGTTTCCATGCAATGAAGTTAAGACACCAACAGTCTCTTTCAAGAGCCAAGCCAAAACTTTATTAATTTTGTTACAGCAAAATGCTGTTGCTTTCTCTAAAACTGTTTTTGTCTAAATGTCCCTGAAATTGCATATTTTGATTCCTTCAGGGAGAAAATGGGGAAAACGGACAGTGCTTCTTAGTACCTTCCCAAGTTTGCTGACATCCTTGTAGAAAAAATTAAATCCTTAAAGTAAATTGGAGTTTTAACAAGATTTTACCAATTTCCTTATGAAGGTTGCCTTTTCCTTCACATAATTTCCTGTGGTGAAAATAATCTCAGTGGTCCCTGAACTCTGCTTTCTCATCAGTTAAAGTTTACAGCAAAATCAAGTGCAAAATGTGAGCAGTTAATCCTTACATGTGTAATGGTTTGTTGGCTTGTTGGGATTTTTTTTTTCTGTTGAGAACCATTTTGCACCATTTTGGTTGCTGCTTCTAATGGCAGCAAATGCAAATGGGATGAACCAAGAGCTTCTTCCTGAAGGGCTGGTGACAAGCACTGTCCCTGCTGGGACACAACAGGCTGTGGGAGGCTCCCAAGCCATTCCTGCAGTGGGGAGTCTGAAGCTGCCCTCCACAGTAAATTAGTGCATTGCTCGTGTTCTGTTTGTTTCCACATCCCCTTCTCAGCTGAACTAAATGTGATCATTAAACTGGACAATTAGTAAATGATGAGCATAGGATGACTGGGGGCAGTGCTCTATCGTAAGGAAAAAGAAGCATCAAAAGCGCTGAGAAAAACAACAAGTAACAGGCAGACCCCAGGCAAGCTTTCCCACAAAGCTCTGCCAATATGCCTCAGCCCTGATTTACAGCACTCCCGGGGCTCCCCTCTGAGCTGTGTCTGCTCCAGAAACTGTCAGTGGTGTGAAACAGCTTTAGGAGTTTTTGCAGGTGGACTCCTCTCTGCTCAGGGCTGCACTGAAGTCTTACGTGTCTCTGGGCTGCAACATAAAAGGCAGAGTGGGGGAAAGCGAACACATTTTGCAGGAACTGATCCTACTCTCTGCTTTGCCTTAGACTTCCCTAGTGGGTCTGTACAAGGTTTGTCATCTCGCTGTCTAAATTCCTTCTGTGTAGCTTGGGGATGGTAAGAGCAATATTACCTACCTGCTGCATAGCAGGGAGTGTGCTGGTTAATTACTGAGTGTTTATACAGTGGGGTCAGCAGAGAGAGTGCTATATGATAGCTAAATATTAGTATGAAATCACAGCAGATAACTGCACATATCCTCCCTTGCACAGCATGGTGATATTTTATCTTCTTGTTATTTTGAGTCACATTCTCCAAAAGCTGAAAATACTTAGTGTCTGTTTAAAAGAAATATTTCAAAGAACACATGCTGGTTTGAGTTGTTTCCCACTGTGCATAGCACCTGCACACAACCGACACTGGTGAGCTTTTTGCTTTAATAGAAAAGGTAAAATGAAGTGTTACTTCTCTTTAGGTTCTGTTAAAGGGAACACTATTAAAAATACTTGTTCCCTAGCCAACTTTTTCCCCTTTTTTTTCTGCAGTTGTATCTGCTTTGGTGTACATCTGTGCCTGAATGTGTTCCTCTTGCCTTTATGCCCTGACAGACATCTCCCACCAGAGGCAGGTTTATGAGACATGTGCCACTTCATTTTTGGAGGGAGAGGGAGGTTTTCATAGAAGATGAGGACAGTTTCACTTGTCACCACAGATGACACAGTGCCTTCCTGCAGGCAAGGATGAAGCTGGGGTGGGTGAATCAAAGTTAATGGGTCCTCAGCTGACTGTACAGGTCTACAGGTGATAAACACCTTTTATCACACAGGTCTCCACACTGTTCAGGGTGGAAGGTGGAGCAGTAGCAGCTGCTGCTGCAGTGCTTTGGTAGTGCCCCCATAGCAGTGCGTCACCCATCCCAGGGTGGTGGGACAGTTTTCTCTCCCCAAGCAGGTCATGGTGTGTTGTTCAAGATGCAGGAGAGTGCAAAGCAGGAGTGGCACCTCTCACTGGGGCTTGGTATCTGGGGCTTGGAGCTGCCAGCTGTAGCACAGTGTAGCACAGACCATCCTGCTTCAGGAGCAGGATCAGTTGAGGAATTTTGCTTCAAGAAGGAAGGTCTGCTCTTTACTAGTGACCGGGGAAGTAACTCACAGATCCAAGCCAAATGCACACAGCAACTCTTATATGTATAGAGCCTTGGGGGATAATATCACTTGCAAAACAGAGGGGACAAAACCAAGCTGTTTTCTGTCTCAGCCACTAAGGGCACCAGGTGGACCAGCAGCTTGGAGAGGTGCAGTGAAGGGGAGGTGAGTGCTACATGCAGTTTTTAGAAAGGACTCGGTATCTCTGCCTGTAAACATGTGGACAGGCCACTGTACCCTACAGTTGTTACAAAGCAAGGAATGATTATGTGAGGCAGATGGAAACATACTGGAGACACCATGTGGAAATTGTGTCCATGGGGGCTGGTTTTCCACTGATTCCCTTCCCCTGCCTGACATAAATTCTGTTGAAAAGATATGAAACATGGTTAGAGAGTGAGTTGTCTCAGGATGATCATTCTCCTTATCCAGTGAGGGAAAGACTAGATGGGACCCAGCCATGTGAGAGCTGTGGCAGGACACTGAGAAAAGCCCTAGCTTCCCCTTGGTGCTGGAGATTTGGCACCTGCAGGAAGGTCCAGGAAGGGTCTGTTGGGTCCTTCAGCAGGTACAGGCACAATTTAGGGTCCTGGTTCCTGTAAAAGTGGAACTGATGTGCACCTCTTGGGGGCAGATATCTTACTGACATGTCCATAAGAAGCGCCACCAAACAGTGCTCTATGTCTCAAAAAATGGCATTTCCACAGGCAGTCAGCCTGCTGACTTGCCCACAGAGGGCTCCCAGAATATCTCATCTCCTGGGAAGTTTGCCTTCTCCCACTCATAAAAAGATGATTTATTCTTTTCATCTGCATGCATGCCAGCCTTCATTCAGATCAGACTCTACCTCTCCAACACTTCAGTCACCTGGGCAGCAGTCACTGAATAAGTAAGGCCTTTTGAAAATTAGCTGTGTCCTGTGTGAACCATTTGTGTGTGGAAAGAAGGGCACAGGATCCCTCCTAGACCCATGCTCAGAAGCATGTCTCAGGAGATAGGCCTGGGACTACTGGCCACTGCTATAAACAAGAAGTCTGTGACTACTCCCTGAGCCCCAGGTTTTGAACTAAAACATGATATCCACAAGTAGACTGCTGAATTCACTCAGAAAGCTGTGCAGAGAAGGACTGGGGGCAGTTAACCCAAGAGGTGTAGTACAGCCTTTCCACCAGAATCCATCTGAGGTGGAAGATGAACCTTGATTCCATCTTGCCCAGACTCCTTGGGGTTGCTTGCTGCAAACACAACATTTTCTCAGAGCAGTCTCCAGCAGCAACATTAAAGTATAAGAGATAAATAGATCAAACTGTGTGATGCTCTCAGTTAATTGCCAAATATCTAGTATGGATGACTGAGTGATCTGGCAAATGGGAGTTTCTTCTTCTAGTACCTGTCTTGGTTTGGAAAGACAGGAGCCTCCCCTGAAATGGAGAATGTAAACCCTCCCCCCTCTCCGAATTGCTATAAGTTTTAAATTAAGGGGCTCTCAGGCAAAAATATGGGAGCAGGAAATAACAGTTCTTTATAGGGAAAAGAAAAAAAAAAGGATAAAATAAATAATGCAGTACAGTAGCACAATACTGACAGAGTCAGAGCCCAACCTGACACCGTGTAGGTCAGGGTGTTGGTGGCAGTCCAATTGGAAATGTGGCTGCAGTCCTCCTGAAGCATCAGGTGTTGTTCTGTTGGAGCAAGGGGGATCGGTAGAGAAGGATGTATTCTTCCTCTGAATATCCCGTGGAAGAAGAAGACAGCTGCTGTTTCTCTGGGGAATCCCGTGGAGAAAGCCGTGCCCATGTCTCAAAAATCTTCTGGATTATATCTGGGTATCAATGATTGGCTCCTCCCTCTGGGCAGAGCATCTCACAATGGGTTGTTATAGTTCTTATCTGTCATGCAGTGACATTCAATAGTCTGTTATCAGCAATGTCCCCTCCCAAGGGAGGTGTGAATGTGGTCACCAAAGAGAGAGATAAAGCAAACTGCCCACTTGACAAAGGTAATCTGCCATACAGATGGTAATGGAAAACAACTTGCATTGCAATCTTCAACAGTGCCCTTTAAGCAAATCAGATGTAGTTCTGAAACCAGTTTTTTAACCTTTCAAAGGCTTCAGGAACAGGTGTGATATCAAAATTTAATGGCTTGTTGTACATAGATACCAAACTGAATTCTATTGTTGTCTCATCTGAATTGTCTCTTTCTCTACTGGAAATGTGAAATAACTTTGTATCTTTTTTATTGAATGTATTTTAGTGAGGGATAAACTCAGTCACATTATCTTAGAGGTGCAGCAAGGCAAAAATATCTATACAGACTGTTACTGCTAAAATATTGCAAATTACTGGTGCAAAATAATTTCTTGTTCATAATGCCCTCAACAGCAATGACTTGGTTGTGTTTCTCAGAGATCCATGAAAGGGTTAAACCAAGTTGCCTGGGCTGACAGAGCAAGGAGTTTGGCAGAAGAAACCTTCTGTGGTACTGCTGATGGTGTTTTCAACTCCTCTCTGCAAACCCAAGTGTAGATTTGACCCATGCTGCAGCTTTGTGCCAGGACAGATGCACCAGTTTAGGCTATGTGATCCCCTCAGATAGTTTTCAAATTTGACCCCATGGGTGAAAATCTGGCCCACCAAAGCCACTCTGCCAAGCTTTGAAGAAGCCAAGAAAAAGTGTCTCATCCCAGTCAGGGATGGAATCCAGGATATAGGAGTCACAAGATCCAGTGTCTAGGAGTAAACAAGACAAAAAGCACACACAGAAAGCACCTACCAAAAAAACTTGTTAGGAAATTTATCTTTAACATTTACAGTAGAGAATTTTACTCATCTGTGAGCAGATGTATATTAATGGATGGATTTAAAATGACTAAGCTCAGACAGATCACAAATGTATTTTGGCAATGTAATCCACCAAGTAATACTTATGACAAAATATGCTCAGTAACATTAATATTTCAAGAGGGCTTTAGAAAGAGATAAGATTTACTAGTTGAGAATAAGAAATAAGATTTGATATCTAAATGTACAGGGACTTAAACATTTGGATGAGGAAGTAGGAGTAACACTGTAAAAGTTTTTCTAAGTTCAAACAAAGAGTCCTGAAGTCAGCTCGTAGCAGGATATGCTGAAGTGAATGATGTACACTCATACAATTATGGTGATTTCTGTACATGTGCAAGAGCCAAGCTGCTGCATAATTTTTGTGCAGTTGTAGTCAGTTGTGGCTTTTGTTGGTAGCAAAATTTTTGATTGTTCACAATACCTCATAGACGCTGGTTTGAACTGTGGCTCCTGTGATGTTACCTCCACCGGATGTAAGTAACAATGAGGCTATCAGTCCCAACAAGGTTCAAGTCCATATGAATTAGTTGGCATCACTAGAGAATCTGATCACAAGCTGAAGAGGTAAAATCTCTAAGTTCCACTACAGGATGCAAGTAGTGTCATCTTTTTGGAGAGATGAAGCTAAAAGTGGCTGGAGGGCCAAGTCAAGGTAAAGTCCAGTCACAGAGCTGTGGGGCTAAGTTAAGATTAGAAGAGTTTGTACCAACAGAACAATTGCAATTGGATTTTTAGATGCATTTATGCTTAGTAGCATGTAAAAGAAATGAACTTATCCTTTAAGAGAAATCCCATTACAAACCAGAGGCATAAACCTCACAAAAAGAGCAACATTGGGTTTTTATATTTTGCTTTGGGTTTAACATGCCTGAGCAAATACTGCAAAATGCATTATTCAAAGCACTGTCTGAAATTTCTGCTGTCTTGTTGTTATAAACACACACTTCTCTCTGTGCTGCCAGCAGATACGGTATGGTAATGCCTGACTATCAAGTGCTTTCATGGAAATAATGAATTTTGCTGTGTCTACAGCTACCCAGAAGAATTAGTGTATGTGTTAGGGCCTGGATACTTTCCACTAAATTTTAGGCAACTAGCCTGAAGTGTCTCTGTTAGGAGTTCAGTTTCAATAGTTGACATCAGTTCCAAATGAATAAAAGCCTTATTCTAGAAAGCAGTTTATCTTAAATCTGAATGGCTCTGAGCACCTGGTTCTTTCACATATGTGAATGCAGAAGGTTTCTGAGTAATTGCACAGGAGAAAGGTTTCCTGACTCACGATGGGCCTGGCCCTGCTGCTGCCCGGACCAGGGACTGGCTGGAACACACTTGTCTCCCTTCTGCACACTGGGGAGTGTCCCATGGCAGCAGCTCAGGCACCACCAGAATTTTAACTTTGGGAGCTTATCTCAATATCCAACATGTGACAGAATGGTGCTTCAGAGGTTCTTGCTCCAAAAGCTACCTCCATCCAGATGAGATCATCTTTGCACTTTGTAACCTCATTACAGTTCTGAATTTGGCTGAGTTTACTGCCACAGTAAAACTTCCCATGGGCACGTGGGGTACCAACAGGTACTCAGGGGTCTTAATTAGCAAATAATTGTGATAGTAGCATAGCACATAGGGATTGCTAAGCACTGGAAATCTGCAAAAAAACATTAGAAGCATACTTCAGCTAAGAAGTCACTCACTGCAAACTATTCTCTGCCCTCTACACGTCACTGTGCAAAGCTGAGCAGCGCCTCACACTGCAAGCAAGAGGTCCTCAAGTGGAGCAGAAGAGGAATTCCACCCCAAACAAATCCCCTCACAGTGATTTGTCAAAGATTAGAAGCCCTCAAGCTAGGTAGAGTTTGAAGGAATGGGCTTTGGCTAGCTCTCACTATTAAATTTTGAAGGAAGGAAGAATGGAAATGAATGATGCCTGATAAATGGAGGTAGGCATTAACATCTGAAGGAACTGGAAAATGTGGGTACAGTGGGTGTCATTAGGAAGAGGCAGCAATAAGATGTTGTGTTCTGCATGGTTGGTCAGGATACCATGTAAACTCTTTAAAATTATTCAGTGAGGGAACAAAACTAAAAGCACAACTTTATTACAGATGGCAAATATGGTTTTATGAGATATGGGTTATACTTAATTGAGTGACTGATTATTTTTCAAAATACATTGTTACCACAATAACTATGGAAAGGCGGAGATATTTTACAGCTGAATTTCAAAGACATTCAGTAGACTAATTTCTCAGATTATTAATGAATATTTTGAAAATATTCAGAAGAATGTTCAAGAGAAAACTGGGTCAAAAGGGTAAGTTTAAAAAAATCGATCTACTTGCTATTTTTGAGTGTTTACAATTTTTCAGATTTCAAAAACACAATTCTCTTCACATTTTCAAACTGTTCATATTTTCTCTGAATATAATGTGGTCACATTTTTGATTGTAAATTGATATTTACACAAATTGATATTTACACAACTAACATCAATAGAAAAAGGAGTGTTTCAGAATGTAATAGTCAGGATTCACCCCAACTCTGGCTTTTACTGCTGTGCTGAAATGAAACTCCACACATTTCACATGTCCTGGTGCCCCTTTGCCTGTGATGTGTGAGCATCAATTAGTCATTGACCTCTGTCTGTGATGAAATAATTCCCCTAGCAGGAAGCTGAGATCCAAGGAAGAAGTTGTGTTGAGCAGTGCCCAAGTGAGATTGGCTTTGGACTGTGGTGCAGGCTTTGGTACAGCTGTAAGAAATGGTACAAATATGAATTACAAACCTCTGCTTCATTCTTTGCAGAGAAATTTTGATTTAAAAGAACATAGTGCTAATGCAGAAATAGGATGAAATTTTAGCATATGGATATTATTTTTCCCAATCTCAAGTAGATAATTTAACTTAATGCTAAGTGGACATTCAAAGACATTTGTCACTATAGGAATGAAAAAAATGAATCAAGACTGTGGAATTTATTAACAGTCACTTTTCCTTGCTTTTACTTTGAAATTTGCCATGAAAGGTAGCCACTTTCCAAAGTATTGAGAAGTAAGTTTCATTCTTTAATTTAATGTCTGGTATTCTAAAACTACAGGGTTTGAATATGCAATCTTCTTTAATGATTCCCCACACAACTTCCATCTTACAATGTTTGCTAGCAAGAACTAGCAGATCAGCTTTTTGTTTTTATTAAAGAGCTTCTCTGTGAAATCAAAAAGAAATCATTATGAAATATGGTTGAGTTGTAAAACACAGGAAAAAGGAAAATGGAAAATATAATACTGTTTCCCTAAAATTCCAACATTTGGAAAATATTAGGAAATAAAAAATTTGGAAATATAATGCTCCAGACCATGGGAAATAGGTGGATTTGGAACTGATAAAAACTAACGTAGCTCTGTTTAAATTAATCCAAATTTGTGACATATGATGATCTGGCCCAGAGGTAATATCTTCTAAATAATATTTTTCCTTATTTTTGACTCTGCTGATGAAGTCACTGCTCTGCGCCAAAGTATCAGCGTGTTTTGAAATGAATCCTTCATTTCGGGGGAGGACACATTCCTTGTTACACTAGCCCTCCAGATTCCTGAAAAGTGTTACCCTTTGCATTTCAAATTGCAGGGTGGATTTGGATGCTAGCTTGCTGTTTGCCATTTTATTTTACAAGCTCTGCCAGTCCATTATGCTGATCTGACAGGGAACCAAAATTATGCACTATATTTTTATAGGCAGGACAGACTCTGAAGATCATCTAAAGAGCCACTTCCAGGGAGATACCCCTGGCTGGGAATCTCCCTGCTGTCGGTGCTGGGCTCTTTCCCAGTCTCTGGGAGCCAGATCTGTCTGACATGGGAGGAGGAAGCACAAACCATCTGGCAAGTCAGCTTTTTGAGCAGAAGAGACTAGTTAATTGAAGAGAAGCAGGAGTTTTATCTTTGGCTTCTGAGAACATACAAATTACTTGATTTGCCATGGATTATTGGCTGGAAGAGGGCACCATTTAAGAGGATAGGTTCAGGATATTTTGCCAATAACACTTACCACATGGAGAAGGTGGAATGGGAAAAAGTAAGACCAAGGTCAGTAGTACAAAATGCATGGTCAGTTACTCAGCATAAGCAATCTGTGAAAACTGGGAGCTCATGATATGGATATAACTTCATACAAGCCAGTGTATTAGTTTCAGAATAATTACAATGCTTTGAAGCCATAATAGTATGAAAACTGAAAGGTGAGGCATTTGCAGGACAGGTGTGAAATGCTGCTGTACTGCACAGGTGTCTGCCAAGTGTTCACCTGAGAGGACAGACACTGTCCAAGTCATCTATGATAAGAGATGGTTAGTTAAGAACAAAACAGGGGTAAGGGAAATCTGTAAAAGAGATACAAGAGAAGGCCTAGAGAATGTTATTCAGTTCATTAAACAAAAAATAAATTAAAATGCCTGAAATGGAATGGAAATTTATCTACAAAGAGGCATAAAGAGTAAAGGACAGACACTTATTTGAGTCATACTCTGTACTGATTTGAGAATGACTGCCTATAAATTGATTTTGAATGAATTTGTGAGAGAAGGAATTTGTGAACATATACATGCAGGCTGTTTGTAGCCATGAAGGTGGGAAAGCTCTGGAAGAGCCCCTCCACAGCTGTTGTGTGAGTGGCAACTCTGCTGCTCAGGTGGATGTTCCTGCATTCATGGGAGGGTCCAAGAATGAAACCAACACAATGGCTCCAGCAGTCTCGTGTTCCTGTTCCCTCAAAGCTTAAAATATCCCTTAATTGAAATCTACCATGTGTCCATAAAAATTGAAATTTTAGGATACTTCGATTACACAGTACATTGCCAAAGGAAAGCTACAGCTAGAGTAGCCAGTATAATTCATCCCTGGGGCAAATACCTTGCTGCTGCTGGGCTGGACTCTGACTGCTGCAATACAAAGGCTGGCAACTCAGAGATGACACAGAACTGAGGAGCAATTCCCCCTGCCTCCAACAAAAATCCCCAAAATCAAAACAAACAAAACAACAAACCCAAAAAATCAAAAAACCCCACCATCACATGAGATACCACTGGGACAAAAAACCCACAACTCACATGGGCTCATCACGGCAAGGTCTGAACTGCAGAAAATGCATCAAGTGTCATGGATAGGCTCATGACACTTTGCTGATAATGCCTTGAAACAGAGTAGAAGCCAATGTTATGTAAGTGATGCAGGGTCTGTTTCTCTTTGCTTTTGTGTTTCCCTTTAATGACCACTGATCCTGTCCACTGAAGTCTAACTTAAGAGCAATTTGTCCTTACTTCCATTGAAACTGTTATACTTTAATTTTATCTGTGCATCTTTACCATAATTTCTTGTATTTGCCATGTGAGCCAACTGAGGTGGCTGTCACACAGATGGATGAGGAAAAAAACTGAGAAATATAATGTATATTCAGTCCTGTATGGGGCTGTTGTAATAGCAGGAAAGGGGAGACAGTAGTAAAATCCTTCAGACATGAAAAGGTCTTCAGATATGTGAAGATTTATTTTTCTTAATCTGTGTTACAGAGTTCAGCTTGTGCCACTGTTTGTGAAGCATCATGTTTGAAATCCTTCGGACAGGCCCTGTATTAAGTGATATCCGTGTAAATATGTAGTAAATACATTTATTTCAGTGGATTTTCTTATTCCAGAGTGCTACAGCAATACTTGGGATGACCTGAGATGTCTATAGAGAAACTTATCATGAGAAAGTCTAATTGAACTGTGCCACCTCTTCCTTCATTAATTTTGAGATGGCCTAAATGACTTGCCATTTTCAAAAGGATAAGCAGGTTTCGATATAACCAGTTGAGATGGTGCTGAATGTTTCAAATCTATCTAGCCAAAACATTTTGCTCTTTTGTATTTTATCCATCCAATTTCTTCAGCCTCACTTTCCTGCTCTTATCCACAGCCGTTATATCTCCTGTCAGAAGTCAACCCCAATTTTGATCTTATTTATGTTGTACTGGTAACAGCTCAACTCTTGACTCCATGGTGAGATATGGCCATTCACACATTATGCAGCAGATCTATGGACCTGGTCAAGTCCCAGTGGTATCCTGATAGCTGAAGAGAAGAGAGGAATTTTTAAATGTGCTTTCTCAGACAACAAATCTTTTCAATTACCCATCCATAGCCCCACTGTGATTCAACAGGGTAACCATTCCCTCTGCTCAGTTCGAGAAGAAGGATCTCCTGCAACACTCAGACATTTTTTTTCTTTTTGTTTTTCAGTTGCAACATCCCACTTTATCTGTCAAGAGCCAATGTGTCAGTGATATGTTGACATTTCCAGAAAATTGTAGGGAAAGAAAATTCTCTTTTGGCTGAGACAGAACTCAGGAATCCTGGTTCTCCCACAGAAATAGAATAAGAATACAAGACTGGGTGCAATTGTAAGAGTGAGCCTGTGGATTTGGAAATAGAATTGCACTTCCTTGGCTACACACTCTGCTGTGGACTTTCAGAGGCCTGAAGAGACTAAAGTTTTGCTGAACTGGAAAACTACACTAACTTAACAGCTGGGCAGGGACAACATACCCAAGCTTGCTTAGAGGATTTGGGAACAAGGTTTTTATTTTAACTTGAAGACACACAGAGGGACACTAGCTCTCACTAACTGCCCCAGTCACTATCTCTGCTGCATATACAGAGTAGAAGGGTGACTTTCAAAGCCTGATGGCATACACTGGGTGGGTTTCTGACTCACTTATACATACTGATGCTTCTCATCTACATCATTCCAGGATGCTGACTGCTGCTCTGAGGAGCCTGACGTGCTTCCTGCCGTAAACTCACAATTGAACCAAAATGCATAAGACTGGAAGGGCCCTATGGAAAAAGTAACAACATGGCTTTTCTGAATATTTAAGCTCATTTCTTCTTCCTTTTTAATTAGACTCAGCTTCTTTTTTTTTTTTTTTTTTTTTAATAATCCTATATTGTGTATTTTTGGAGAACTGTTCTAAATAGGACAAGGCAATTTTACGTGAAGACAGACCAGGCTTTTTTTTGTACCCTCAACAAGTTTGCTTTTCCAAGGAATATTATGGCTTAAATGAGTCTGGTTTTCTCCCAGAACCATGTCCATCTTCAACCCTTTGCTTCACTAATGCATACAGCTGCAACCAGTCCATTCCTCCACCTTTGTGCCTGTGGTCAGGGATGGACCTTGAAGATGACTGTACATCTGAGGGAGGATCTTGCTCTGGGCAGCAGCTTCCAACTACTTCTGTTCTCACTATGCAGAGGCACCTAATTGCTACTTGCATTTAACCCAAGCAAAAACTAATTTTCATGCCTGGGACTGATCCCTAAAGTTGAACCACATGTTTAACAGCTGCCGTTAGTTGCTTTCAGTGTAACAATGGGTTAGTTTTGGCAAGGTCTGGAGAGGGAGCAACTATGCAACAGGGAAAGAGTGTCCTCAAGTGCCCTTGTACTGATTCACATTATTCCTATATTGATTCATTTATGAGTTATGCATTTTCAAAAGAGTCCTGCACTGCTGGAAGCTCAGCACACTGCATTTTTCAAAGAAAAAAAAGTTGTGCCTAGGAAAATTTGTGTTAGGTTCTGCAAGAATATATTAACCTGGACCTCTCAGTGACATGCCCTTGGGACAATACTGCTGGGCTCTTGAACAAGGCTGAGCACCTGGAAAGTTCCTGTCTGCAGCAGGCGAGGCTTGCAGTGCTGGCAGCTGCCTGCCCACGCTGCCAGGATGTCTCTGGGTTGGGTGGGAAGCCCAGGGAGTTTTGCAGGGTTAGTGTGGGCTTCCCAGAGCAAGGACTGGCCAGGCTGTGGTGGGACTGTTGACCCTAGGGAGTCAAGCAGTGCCTGTGCAAGGGCAGCACTGTGGGAAGACTTCCCCTCCTGCAGCTCTCCACATGTCCAGGAGGATGAAGGGCAGCTGAGCTGGTCATTCAAGGCAGAAGAGAACAGGAGGATGCACTGACACTGCTGTGCAGAGAAGCAGGAGAGAGGCCTTGGTCAGCAGACAGGGCACAGGCTCATGCACCAGTTCCTGCTTTTTGACAAGTGATTCGAGTCTGCAGTGGCCCAGCAGCAGATTGTCTGCAAGTTTCTAGTGCCCAGCTAATGCCATGCAATTGAAGTCATCTTTGCTAACAGTTAGAGAGCTCTTGCAAGAAGTCACTTCTCCTTCCCCTTGCCCTGGGTTATCCATGAGTCTGTCAGTAGCTCCTGCCACTCAATGGTCTGTGGTGACTTGCTGATGTGTGACCCTTGGGTGACTCTGACAATCTCAGTGCTGTGACATTCTGCTTCAGGAGCCATGTGGCACAGTGGGAGCAGCAAGCAAAAGGGAGTAGCAAGTCAGACCTTAAATACAAGCACGTGCATTAATCTATAAATGCAGGTATGCATATATTATTTATATGCTATATTTATACAGTAAATCCATATTTATGTGTAAATGTAGTATATCTACATTTAGACACCCACACTCACTATGATATGGATATGAATATATGTGTATGTATGTGTCTGTGTGTGTATATAGGTAACTATATAGGTACACCTGAACAGCCCATCAACTAGGTGTTCAAATTCAGAGTATTTAGACTCAGAGTGCTCATGATGGGGCTGAATTACATGAGGATTTATGTTTATCAACTCTTCTTGAGTACAACTTTGCCAAAGGAATGAGAGCAGAGTTTGGCTAGAACAAGTAGGGTTAACTAAGCTGATAACTCCTCTGAGAAAACCTCAAGCCAAAGAAAGTCAAAAGGGGGTGGAGGGATGGAGGGGAAGATATATGAATGATTGAAGTATCTGAAAGGAAATCAGTAATTTTGAACCCTCAGAGATGGAAACAATTAGTGGCTGGCTGGCAATTCAGAAGAATCAATAAGAGAAGGATGCAATTCCTAATAACTCAAAAATAAAATCTGCTGATAAGTTAAGAAGAAGCTATAGGGGGAAAAAGAGGTGAATAGGATACTAAATCTGTTAACAATTATTGTCAGTGCCAACACTGGCTTGGAAGAGTCACGTTTGCTCTATCACCTCCATCCAGACAATTACAACAATATGTATTCACCAGGCTCTCATGACAGGAGCACCCACCAATCCCATTAGCGCTAAGGAGCTGCTGGCATTTGTTTTTATTTTAATTTATCACTCAGCTGTTTCAAATCACATAAAGCTAAAACTTGGCTTACAAGTTGTCCTTTGCAATGCTAATCGTTTGTGCTTACTGCATATGTGCCTGTGTGATATGTATATTTTCTGAATAGTAAAACTGGCATGGAAAATTCCCAGTCTGGGTATGAAATGTCCTCTCTGGCCCTTTACTGTAAAGGTTGGACATGTTAAAGCTATTGACATACATTTACTCCCCAGACAGGAGCCTGCCAGATGAAGCAAACTAGCTGGGTCTAGTTCACCACCACTTTACAATTAACAAGCTAGCCCAGAGCAGTAGCTCAGATTGTATGCATATAGGGTCATCCTATTCCAAGGCAAAGTGATAATATCGATGTGATTTCCTTAATGTCTCTAGTCTGGTGACAAACAGCACAAGCATGTGATAAATTGCATTTATTTTTCACCTTTTGATCTCCTCACTTGTTTCTGCCCACTAATCCATTTCTGTTGGGACCACTTCTGGCATTAGAAACCTCTGAGCAGTGCTCAAACAGCCAATGCTCAAAAAAGAGCCCTGTCACAGATGGTTTCCTTCTTCCCTTTGTAAACACAGAGTTTCCCTTTTTATCCTCCTCTTCCAAATTACACTAATTCAGAAGAGACACCAGTGACAGCTACAAGGATATTGTAGTTATTGTACAGGATAACTGTAGCATTGGACAGAACCATGTCCAATGCTATTTGAGGTCCTACAGTTGGAGGTACTGGTATAAAATTATTCTTGTATAAAAAGGCAATACCTTGAGAAGTGCTTTTTCTAGAATGTGGTAGAAACGAGATATATGGTGGCGTGCTCTGGAATAAATATTATGTTACAAAAATCACTCATGTCTTCCGTGCTTCAGAAGAATTTTGCTAGTTTTGGCCCCAATCCTGCAATATGCTCTTTATGGGCAAGAAGTCCCTCCTCACAGACTAACTGAAAGATTGAAGCTGTATTTGGATCGTACAGTTGAAAGCATTCAGCTGCTTCTCAGCACTGATGAGCTGCTTTCCATTTCCATCTAACTTAACTGTGCATGTTCCATTGTAACTCAGATGCTGGGAATTTGCCTTCAGTTTGCTCTAAGACATAAACATGCAGCACTGGGGTCCCAGAGCTCAGTGCAGGGCTAGGGATGAGCAGTCAGCTCCTGGCTTCTTTCTTCCAGTGCCCTACCTTGAATGATTTTCATCCTCCCCAGCTTCCAGCTGTTTATCTCTTGATCATGATATGACAAATGAATCATTGCAGTTATATAAACTTGTAACAAATAATTTTATGCTCTGCTAGGAAGATGAGGAGTACTAGCAGTACTCCAGGTGCCAGTGGCGTTGGAAATGATGGGTATGGATCAGGTCCCGGCCCCAGGTGGGGGGCTCTGAGAGAAGACAATTTGTGCACAGCCAATTTGTGTGCTGGTGGAGCAACTGCTTCCTTGGTATGCAAGTGTTCAAGAGAATTTCTGTCAACTGTGCAGCAAACTCAGGCTCTCTTTCACACCCTCAGAGAGCCCAGACTCTGTATGACGCGGTTGTAAACAGTATTTTGGATTTCATTTACATTGAGATTGACTTCACATTGCACATTGTGAGCCTGCACCCACTGCAACCAACACATACAGCCACTCTGCGCATCTCATGCCCAGCTGAGTGAGATTTCTTAAATAAGCTCAAAAACCCAATTGTTATCATTTCATACAACCAAATTTTTTATTTTGCAGAATCAACCTATACTCATCTCTACAGCAAGTAGCACAGTTTTTTGGAAGAATCACAAGCCAATCAGTCCTTCAGTAATCCAACAAACAAGCAAAACTCAACTAAATCACTCTGACCATTTCCCTGCCTCATTTTCCTCCATGCTCCTAAACAGTCTATGGAGTTAGATTTCTGAGTTAACTTTGCCTTTGAACCAGGCAGTTTTCTGCCTCCTTCAGCTATTTTCACACTAAAGTCCAACCTCTTGCCATGAATGGCTTCAGCCTCGTCAGTCATTGTTGACACTGACTTCCTTGTTCTTTGGTTCTGTTCCAGGTTCTCAAGCCATTTTCCTACAGATGTCCTGGACCATGGACATCGCATACATCCAGCTCAGCTTTTGTCTGAGTGGTGACACCTTATTCCCAAGGATTCTGGCCTGGGGGAGGTATCCCACAGGTAGTCCTAGGAGTGCAAGGCTGAGTTTATCTAACCATTGTTGCACAAGGGAAAACATTTTTGGAGGAAGCGCTCTTACTCATAAGAATTTAGGCATGGAGGCTCCCAGCCACAACAGCACCAATTCTCATTGCATTTAGAGGATGTTTGCATGAGGCTGAAAAATTAGAGCGTTTTTCTACATACCTATAAACTGGAGCACATTAAAGGGAGGAAATATGTGCATTGACCTATAAGGACTTTGTTTAGCTCTGATTTATTGAAGGTCACTCAGCATGAAATGGTTAAAAAAAATCTCATGTCTGAGAAGTGTGTTTGGATTTTTTTTAGATACATTACCCTAACTGGATAGATATAGTTTCTTTGGATTTCAGGAATGCATTTGGTGCTGTACCACATATCAGTGCATTCTCAGTAAATCAGAAAGCATTACAGGGATGATGAAGCAGGAACTGTCAAAGCAAATGGTTCAGCAGTAGTTTGGGACACCAAAACATGCAGAATAAAAGAAAAAGCATGAGATATTAACGCATTTCTTTTTTTCTTTTTTTTCTAACTATGCAAATGTTCAAGACCTACCTATTGTCCAAGATTTTGAAAATTAATTCTGAAAACTTGGATTAAGTGATGATTTCTTGTATATTTGTATTGTGCTGAGTAAAAGTGTTAGGTGCTGCTTTGCTCCAAGCAAATGACTTGTGTTCCTGGAGCTTGCCAGTGTCAGGGGATGGCAGACCCTGCTAGCTTTGCCCCTGTGCTTCTCTGGCCTGCACTGGGGCAGGCGGAGAGCTGCGATACAGCAGCCAAGTGGTTTCTCTCTCCCACGCTTCAGAGGGGAAATATCGGATTGTCAGGCACAGTCCAGTCAGTGCTCTGCTCCTGGGATAGTGCAACCACATACTGTCCTTATTTGGGCTGGATTGCAGGGTTGCAAACCAGTCCTTGGACTCGTTTTTTGCCTTTTAACAAGTTCATTTTGGTGAGACACTTTTTTCTCCCTGTAAGAAAAAAACACACAAATATTTTTAGAGCTGGTTAAATTATTGTTATGAACAGATTGTCCAATGAATTTTGGCCTTTTCCTGAATGTGAGTCACTCACAACCTTATTTCTGTGGATGAATTTGTTATTCATAAATACTGAAGGAATAGTTTATGCAAAGGAACTTCAGTCTCTGCGTTTTTCCAGGACTGCTTGGTTTTTCTAAATTAGCATCTGCTTTTCCTGGTCCAACATTGTTTATCTATATTATGAAGATCTGTTTCATGACTATAAATAGTAATAAAGGACTTTGAACATATGAATTGCAGCTAAAAATATTTGAAGAAATAGAAAATAAAAATGCACCGCTACTTGTGGCAAAATCCAGTGAACATTTGGCTTCAGATGTTTTTTTGTGAATATGGCTGTAAACCATTGCAAACATAGAGCAGTATCATTCAACAGATCACATCAAGTATATCTATGCACAAAACAATTGGTTTGTATACCCAGAAAGAGATCTGGACACCCAAAGTTCCTCCAGGAAAAGTGAGTTGAACTCCAGCACAGTACATGGACTCACTCAAAGTATCCTTTTTTGGCTTCAAGTTTTCTAGATCATTAGAGTTTTTTCCTTCCTTCTACCAGACTTAGTCTGAGCAGGCTAGTGCTTGCTGCTGGCATAAACTGGATCAGCAATTAAAGTTAGGTATGATTTACGATTTGAACATCTGAGTCTAGTAGACCAAGTTAACTGCTGGATCATAGAAAAAATCAAGGCTAGGATGAAGATGGGGCAGCCCCCACTATCAATACAGACTTGGGATGAAGGAATTGAGAGCACCCCTGCAGAGAAGGACTTGGGAGTACTGGTGGGTGAAAAGTTGAATGTGAGCTGGTAATGTGTGCTCATAGCCCAGAAAGACAGTTGCAGCCTGGGCTGCATCAGAAGTGTGACCTGCAAGTCGAGGAAGGGGATTCTGCCCCTCTACTCCCCTGTGCTGAGACCCCCCTGGTGTGTTGTGTCCAACTCTGAGTTCTTTGGCATGGAAGGACAGGAACCTGGTGGAACAGGTCCAGAAGAGGGTCACAAAAATGTTCAGAAGAATGGGACATCTCTTCTATGAGGAAACACTGAAAGAACTGTGAATGTTCAGTCTGGAGAAGTGAAGGCTCTGGGAAGCTCTCATTGGGATCTTTTATATGAGGGACAAAGGTGGGGACAAACTCTTTAGCAGAGACTGTTGTATTGGATAAGGCGTAACACTTTTACAGTAAAAGAGGTTAGATTCAGACTAGATAAATAGAAGGAATTTATCCTTTTTTATGGTGAGTGATTAAACACTGCCACAGGTGGCCCAGAAAGGTGGTAGATGACCTGTCCCCAGAAACATTCAAGGTCAGGTGGGATGGGGTACTGAGAAACCTGACCAAGTTGGGATGTCCCTGCTCATTACATGGGAGCTGAACTAGATGACATTTAATGGTTCCTTCCAACCCAAACCAATGATTCTTTGATTCTATAATTCTATATTGGCAGAGGCAAACAACTATATTTTCACAAGGTGTTGGTGGGTTACGGTTAAAGATGTTGTTTGGGTCATTGACAAATCCAGGCCTGCTTTATGTGCCAGAGCCTACATGTAGAGGGGGGAGTTACAGCAATGACCATATTTCCATTGCCAAAAATGCCTTTACTCACCCTCATCTAAGCTACATGCTAATGATCCCAAACTCACCTCTGTCGGCAGAGACTTTGCAGAGGCTGAGGGCTTTTGCAGCAAAAGTATCTCTTTAGTGCTTGGTATCACAAATCTTATTTTAATTCCCAATCCTGATCTTAATCCAGAGCAGCCCTAGCAGTCCTGTGAATCACACTCACCACTTCAGACAGCAGGTTTAAAATAAGCTTTGTGAACACTCTACAATTAGCAATTACCTAAGCTTTTGAGATCCTACTTCCATAAACCCTGCCCAGAAACTCTTAGATTGCCCGCTTCACCTGAAAAAATGTAACTTGAAACTTACTTTAGAGTAGCTCAGTGGAGCGGGCAACACCCATCTACACATGTGGACATGTTTTGAATATCCTCCAACAACACTTCACTGCAAATAACATCAAAATTATTTTAAGTTAATACCTTTGAAAACCATCCTTCAGCATGAGCAAGGCATATCTTCTAAGTGCTAATTAAATTACTACCTGTGTTTATTCTTTCAAGCTGTTTTCCTTGCTCAAGGAGACTTTCAGTCAATTTGCAGCCAACACCATGTTGGATGGGAATGTTGATCAGCCAGAGAGTAAGAAGTCTCTTCAGAGGGATCTTCACAGAATAGATTGGTGGGCTGAGGACAACAGCAAGAGTTTCAATAAGGCTGAGTACTTGGTCCTGAACTTGGGTCACAGTAATCCCAGATATGGGGAAGAGTGTCTTGAAAGTGGTCAATAGGAAAAGGATCTGGGGGTGCTGGGGGGTATGTGCCAGTGTGTGTGCCCTGGTGGCCAAGAAGGCCAATGGCATCCTGGCCTGTGTCAGCAATGGTGTGGCCAGCAGGAGCAGGGCAGGGATTGTCCCTCTGTACTGGGCACTGGTGAGGCCACACCTCGAGTGCTGTGTCCAGTTCTGGGCCCTCAATGCGGGCAGGATATTGAGGAGCTGGAGCATTTCCAGAGAAGGGAAACAGAGCTAGGGAAGGGTCTGGAGCACAAGTCCTGTGAGGAGAGGCTGAGGGAGCTGGGGCTGTTTAGCCTGGAGAAAAGGAGGATCAGGCAGGAGTGACCATATTGCTCTCCACAACGACCTGAAAGGGGGTTGGAACCAGGTGGGGGTTGGACCCTTCTGTCATGTCTCAAGTGAAAAGGACAAGAGCAAATGGTCACGGGACATTCAGATTAGATATTAGAAAGAATTTTTTCTCTGAAAGAGCAGTTAGCATTGAAATTGGCTGCCCAGGGTGATGGTGGAGTCACCATCTCTGGAAGTGTTCAATGGTCTCTGAATGTGGCAGTTGAGGATATGATTTAGGGGTGATTATGATGGTGCTAGGATGATGTTGCACTAGATGATCGTAAAGGTATCTTCCAACCTTGATGATTCTGTCATACATTCTATACAGTTAAAAAATAACAACAAAATAAAAGATTGTATTTATATAGGGGTTCTATCCTAAAAGATTTTATAATAATTTATGGATTGAATTTCATAGATTAAACTTGACTTATTAGCTTATACATTACTTGTCCTTCCTTTCCAAAGAGTTATGGATAGATTTCAGCAAGGATATAATTGATTAGGGTGTTTTCATCTGCTGGTCCTATATTTCTCTCTCTTATGATTAATTTTTTTTTTATTTGGTAGCTCAGAGAAGGCAAATACTAAAGATAAGATGGAAAGAGCATGATTTCATCGTGTTGAGAAATAGCCAGAAAACCAGCTTTGATGAAGAAAATTTAGGCCACCTACTAGGCATCAGAAACTGAAAGCATCAATCAAAGTGCACCTAATTTTCCAATTAGGAAATTGTCATCTAGGAGTTATTGTTAAACTTTAATAGCATTATAATGTTATTGATGCCGTCCTAATAGTGCCCTTAAGGCAGTGTCTTGCCCTAATCATTTCAAGGAAACATAGGGAAAAACTGAACCAAAAGACTTTAGAAAAACAGAGGGCTAGTAAAAGACCTGAAAAAAAATCTGCACTATGTCAATTCTTCTGATGTTTGGAGTCTGCCGAGCCAATTGTCACCTCCTCTGGGGCCTGGGAGTTTAGCACTGCAATTAAGGAAAAAAGTAATGCAGTTTATCCTTACGTTTAAGCTCATATGAAGGTTTGGATTCCATACAATCTTAAATTTCCTTCTTTTTCCAGTCTTCTTGCCATATTGTCCAGTCCAGATGAGTGATAATCTTCAACATCACATTTAAGTCTAGGTTTTTTTATGTTTTCTGTTTCCTTATTTTGCTCCTCCACACTGCTGCCCACAGCAGGCTACCTGTGACAACTCTTTGAGATGAGACCTTGCTCATAAAATGTGGAATGTTCTTTCTCAGGAGATTATTCTTAATCAGTATTTTCTCTTAGCGCTGTTAAACATCTTTTTTTTTGCTAGAATCCATTTAATAAAGAAGATTTGTAGTGTTTCATCTTACATGTTGGCATTTAATCATATATCAGATACAAATGTCGTGTACCACATTGGCTGGTGCTTCATCCTGCCAGAAATACATTGCCTGACTTCTCTGAACCAAGCAGATGGATTCTTAATATTTACCATTTTATGTCTCACTTTAACAAGTACCAGTAACAGTCAGATCTTCAGTACTCCCTTGGCGATACTATTTGTGTATATCACAAGTGGGCAGATGCCAGAACAAAGATAGGTGCACAAGTCAAATTATCTGACATACCCATAGCCTCTGACATGCTTATCTTATGACATAATTGCAGGTCTGAAATTCTGCTGAACCCATTGCTACACCAAATAAATCTTCTGTGCTGTGAGTAATATCATTACTGCAGATCTTGCTCTGTATATCTAGAAATTTGTGACTGACTGCTTTAAGGAAGAGTTTGGATGTTTTCCAGGTGACCTGCATACTTCTATATAAATGTATATGTCTCTTTAAAGAGTACCTTACACTGTGAAGCTGACCAGAGAATCTGTGAAAATGTTAAATTTATTAAGAGTGCGTTGACTGCTTTCTTTAGCTATGTGAAACTTTTATGGATGATCCTTCAAATCTGGCTGCTGGTTGGATTCCAGATATTATATGTACCTATGTATGGTTATGATAATACAGCTACAGGATTTGCTGTAGGAGATATGAGAGGAGCTGCACATGACTGCACACACGACTCGAGCCTGCAGCAGTATGGAGGGCCAAAATCAGACCGAAATTCTAAACCAGATCTCAGCTAGGTTAGCTGTAAAACTGCACTTTCACAGATTCAATGCAAAATGTAACAGCCTGGTAGGTGGTTTTTAGGGCTTTTTTCCTTTCAATAATCTTAATGCACTTTATAGTACTGAAGTACATTACAGCTCTTCTGACTGAAGGGTTTTATGAAGCAGACTAACACCAGTAGTCCCAGAATATACACCTTGGAAAGCAATGTACAGAAAACATTGTAAGACTGTCTGAAAGGAAGAAACACACCAAGATCTTAGGGCAAGATCTAGAATATGTCATACACTTGCAAGTTCTAGTGAGTTAAGTAGAAAGACAGTACCAAAATCACTTCCGCCCAAGAGGTTGCTGCCAATACCTGATTGCATAGACTTGTGTAACCAGCAATGTTAAAAAAATTATAACTAGTATTTTCTAATTTTCATTATCTCTGTGAACACTTGAGGCCCTGTGTAGGCTGCATAAGGCCTAGAATCAGAACTGTATATTTATAATATTTCTTTATGAATGCAAACTATGATATTACACTAAAATATATTTCTTGGTCATGAGGTATTTTATTTTATTTGGGGATAAAAGGGATTCTTTTTTCATCTGTATCCTAGCCAGTTGTAGCGCTTAGACATTGCTTAGTTCTCCCTATCTACTTTTCTTAATAAAATTATGAAACAATTTCAGTAATTTTTTGAAGCAGTACTTTGAAGTCATTACATCGCAGAGCAGAAATTAAAAACATTTTGGTATCATGAGGTACTGAAATGAAGTAGTGGAATTTTCTGAAAGGTTAATATTAGGTTCTGGAGTAATAGGGTGTAACTAACAGGACCAGAATGGAAGGAGTAGGACAACAACTTCCACTGTTGAAATTATTTGAAAGTCAAAATGCAAAAGTAACGAAATAAAAATTTGAGTTTAGGTGAGTTTTTACTAGGAAATGAAACAAAATAAGTGTTTGCACAATACTCTTAGGCATTTGGTGTGATTCTTGGGGATGGTCCTGTGCAGTGCCAGGAGTGACCTGATGATCCTTGTGGGTCCCTTCCAGCTGAGTGTATTCTGTGATTCTGTAACAGAGAGAAAATCTGAGAAGGATTCTGCTCCTAGTTACCAAGTCTCTCATTTATGTTAGCTCTGGTCTTCAAAATAGACATGACAAGAGGCAAAAGACTGCTTCTGTCTTGTGTTATGAGAAAAATTCCAAATCTGAGATGCAGAATATTTTGTTTGCCCAAGAGCATAATTTACATAACAGAAAATGTTGACTGGGTGTTACTGGTGATCCCTCTTAGTCCTGCTTTGAAGCATGTCCAGCTTGAAAGTTTGGAATGCTAGCCACAAATTTCTGAAGAGCTGCATTTGTGGACATACTCTACAGCTTAGACAAAGAGACAATTAAATGCAATCACACAGTGAAAGTCTTAGGTAAAAGCTTCACTACTCCTTTCAAATAATCTAAGACAAGTAAAAGTCAAAAAGAAAATTAAATAAATATTTTACCTAATATTTTTGTAATGAAATTACTAAATATATGTTATGTTACTGAACAACTTTGAGCCTGTCAGCTTCAGAGAACATGTGTATTCAGAGTTTTGAGAAGCTTAAGAAGTTCTTTCTCCCTCACACATATTATGCAAACCAGAGTTCCTTCTACTCTGCTTCAGACCTATTTTTTTTCCCTATAGTTTTTAGTTACACTGAATGCTCTGTCTGGAGAGACCAAAGTGAGCAAATGTTTAAATCTTGTTTTCCTACATTGAATTGCCACAACCTAGTGTTTGTAAGTGGAAACCTGAAAAGGCAAAAAACATACACTTTTTGTTAAAGAGGATTTCACATTAAGTAAGGAGTGAATCAGCGTTAATTAACCTTTGCATTGGGGTTTGCAGTTCCTGAGGAGAGGCTGATACACCAGCACCATGGTTCCAACAAGGTGCTACTGGAGAGGGGGCAGCCTCCATCTCTTGGACCCAAGCAACCAGATCAGAACTGCAGCATGTGGTGATCTCCCCTCTGCTGACATGCACAAGGAAGATCAGGCTGTGCTCAAATGCTTATTAAATAAGCTGTCATAACTTGAAGTGAAATCATGTGTACTGGAGGACAGGACTCAGGCATTCCAGGACTGGAAGGAGGAAAACTTGAGACTAAAAGTATACCAGCAAATGTCAAACATAAAAAAGGCTCCTGTTGACCACAAGGGAATAACTTCTTTCTGTCTATTGTGATAGGACAAGTAATGGACTTAAATTGCAGAAGAAATGTTTTGGTTAGAAAGAACAAAATGTTTCTGTTTGCAAGGCAATGAAGGCTTGTAACAGATCAGCTGGGACAGATATAGAATGTCCCTTTTGGGGGGAAATTAAGGAATACGCCAAATCAAAATCCATCAGGCTGACCAAGGTAGGTTCTTTGTCCTATATTGAAACCTCGGACTGAAATCCGTCCCATCTGGAAGAACTTTCCAGCCTTCAGACTCTGCACAGGGGGGCAGAGACCTCTGAGTGCACACAGGGTTTTGTGGGCTTTCCAACTGGCTGCTGCGGGAGCTGTGACCCTGGCAGAGGGTGCTTCACTGGACCTTGCACAGGGCACTTCTGCTGGTCAGCCTGGCCTTGATCCCTCTAGCTCTTGTCCCAAACCTGTTTCTCAGTACTGCTCTGCTCAAACATCCAGCATGGCATTTCCACCGGAAGCAGGGAGACCCAGGGTCAAATTCCCAGTAGCCAAGGCCAAGGAGCTGCTCTCCCTCTCTGTCTTAGCAGATGGTCAAGTTCTCTCCTGACCAGCAGCACAGCTGGGGCATGGAAGATGCTGCAGGCTTGCCATGCCATGACCCATCCTCCCCTGAGAGAAGCATGAGGTCTGAACTTTGGTGCTCTCCAGCTGCTGATAGAATTAAACCTCGGGCTCCCCCTTGCTGGATGAACTCTCTAAATGCTGTTCTAGGTCACCAGACTGTTTTTTCTCTCAGTAGCTTTGATGAATTCAGACATATTACAATGGTTATAAGACCTGTAGCACGATATAAGTTCTGGAAATGCCTAATTTTTTAAAATATATTTCTATTTAGTAAGCCTATGTCATTTGCACCTGTATGTAAATAAACCTTCAAAAGGGTTCCCAGGTTGTCTTTCTGTCCATGAATTGAGCACACCACGGTGCAGGTTAGGGGTCTGGCCTTGGTGCCTGTGGTTTCTCCTCTCCCTAGGCAGTTTGAGTTCTGCATTGCCCAGCCTTGAGGATTTGTGGGTAAGCAGCCCAGATGTCTAAATAATGTATGGATCAGTGTGCAAGGCCTTTCATGTAGGGTCTGTGTTGCAGGCAACAGTAGCAGTCTAATGCAGGCATTCAGGAATTCTGAGTTTGCTCATGTCTGCTGCTTTGCTTGTTGCCTTTATGTGATTGTGTGGGTTTTTCCTTGGCAGGGAGCACTGTGTTAGAGATGATGTATTAGCAATGATGCAATTTCTTCAATCATTTGAAAAAAGCCCCAGAAATTCTTGCCCTTATCTAGTATAGCACACAGTACATTTCAGCAAAGAGCTCCTGGAAGAGAGGCTGGGAGCATTTGTGGCTGGGTGAAGGCCTGTTTCCAAGGGCAAGCATCCAAGGCATTCTTCCTCCCCCAACTGCACAGAGACATGTCAAAGGAGTCCCTTAATTCTGGCCTCAGGTCAAGAGGCCTCTTGAATACATACCTCCATGTAACAAAATTCCTAGATTTTTGTCCCAAATCTGCGTGGAACTGTTATTTAATGCTAAAAACATGGTCATGACTATCAGGAAAGTTTATCTGGGAAGAATGTTCAGTCCTCCCATACATCCACATATTTCACTGTGGGTATATTTCGTGGACCCAACATTTTCCTCCGTCAAACTTCACTTCAGAAGTTAGTAACTATTGAAACTATCCACCTTTCCCCCATCCTTTTTAACAAGGCAGTGAATTCCTATGGCTAATTTTTTCCTTGCTTTTCATTCTGGCAGTATGATTTATTCCAATATTTTTACATTAAGTCATGGGTCCAAATCCCATCCATTACTGCAAAAATGAAGTGGTGAGAGTACAGAAGTTAACCAATGAGGTGAGTAAACACACCTCAGTGGTGATGCTCATGATGCTTTTACAAGGACAAAACATGAGTCAAGAGGATGACTGTGTATCTGAGCTTAAAGAATGTTACTAAAAAGACTTATTTGAAAACAGGCAATGCTTACTACAAATATGAGATGTAATAGAATAGCAAAAGTGATACAGGACCATCTTTTCCAAGTCCACAAAAAGTAAAGATTACAAAGGTATGTGTATTTTTAGAGCAATTAATGGTCTTTATTATTCTCTGTAGCTATGATTATTAATCAGGTCAATTAGAAATTCTTTGTATGCATTTTTCACTGATTGAGAGCAAGATACAGAAGAGAATGCAAGGACGGAAAAATAAAACAGTCCTTTAGAAATCTAAATGCCAACACATGGAAGGTTTTTGCTGTCTTGAGGTCAGCTAGTCAAAATCAGTTTCACTATAAAGAAGCGCTGAGGGAGAGGGGCATGTGTTTGTGAGTATATAATCTCATCTCCAACATCTTTCCATCTGTGAAATATGAAGCTGAAACAAATGACAACCTCCTGACATCCGATTCATCATACCACACTTGCAGTGTTATCAATGAGGAGGGGGAGGTAAGAATGTTAATACATAACAGAAAGACTAAGGTAGGTAGTGAAATCTATTTAGTGTACCCATCAGAAGCAAGCGTAATAGCTGGCTTGGTTTTAAAACCACAAACTTAGAAAAATGAGTCATGACAGTTTTAACAATGAATGTAAGATGCCCTTTCATGGTAAGAAAAAATATATAAAATACTTAAAATACTTACATGCAGTAACACAGTCTATCATCTTGGTTTGTAAGTTTGGCCATATAACTTGAGCTTGTCTCTGGATGTACAAAGGAAGTGTCAGTGGCTGAGGCAAGAGTAATGGGAGCAACAAGAGGCAGAGCCCCAGGGTTACAGGAGAGAAATGTGCTTCCCACTGAGCTGCACGTTATGCCAGCAAGTGAAGCTGACAATCAGTCCCCACATTTTATAGTACATTTAAAACACAGAACTCCCACCACTACACTTTGCAGAAGCCCCGCACTGGCTCTACACCCATTTTTGGGCCACGGTAAATATCTTCTCCAGGAATGGCTGAAACCAATGGATATATTTCAGCAGATCCTCTCTTCTCTGGTTCAGTTTTGCTGTCTAAACAAAAGGCTCCTGTATCGCAGGAGATTCTGCTGCCTTCCTAGTCACCTCTGCTTTAATCTATTCCTTGAAGAGCAAACTCTGCCCCAGGACTAATTTGGGATTTTGGTGGCTCAGAGGTAAGAAAAGATGATTTGGTCAAATGCCTCCATCTGAGAGTCTTAGAGGATTCACCATTACCTGTGTTTGGCTAGCTCAGGAGGTGTTCAGAGGAAGTGTGGAAAGGCTATATTCCAAAGACCTGGCTAAAAATCCATAACTTGCACGCTGCCTCCCTTTCTTGATTTGCATGTACGAGCTGTAGCATTATGCACTCATAGAAAACAGTGACTTAAGCAGTCTTTTGCAGAGTGGATCCCTATCACACACATACCTGT
Source organism: Melozone crissalis (assembly GCF_028551555.1). Taxonomy (NCBI): domain Eukaryota; kingdom Metazoa; phylum Chordata; class Aves; order Passeriformes; family Passerellidae; genus Melozone; species Melozone crissalis. Next base: position 21,012,156 of record NW_026535780.1, read on the forward strand.
AACAGCAGTGGGTCATAGGCTGACACACTTCTCTGGACCCACCAGCACATCTGGAATGCATAAAGCTCTGTGTTTGTCACAGCTCTTTAAAATGTACATCTTCAATTAGAAAATGTAAAACATGATATATAAACAGTGTAACAGTTTATTATATGTAAATTCTAAAGAGCATGACATTACTAACTTAACCCAAAGATTTTTCACAGTAAAATGGCAAAGCATTTCTCAATATTTAATTGTACCCATTGTTCTGTCTTCTGAATACTTTTTTTTTTTAATTAAAGGAACACTTTAATTCAAGCCCTTAAAATGTATTTATTGTGATTGATAATCAATACAAGATGACATTTTCAACAAGGAAAAAACACTTCCCATCTGTTGTGAGGAGAAAAATACATTGTTAGACTAAAATATATCTTGTAGTCACACCCATAGACATGTATCCACTAAAACAGAAGAAAACACTCCCTAATCGAAGTAAGAATTCTGGCTAAGTGTGATTTCAAGTGCACATACCTCCAGCAAACACGTTCTTGATTTATAGAATATAGACCACACTTATTAATATTGCCAAGTTCAATAAATTGTAAGGGATTACATGTCAATTTGTTAAATGTAACATATTTTAAATAGCCCTTAATGATATTTTTATTTATGCAAGGCTGAATGAAATGGAGATCTGGTTCTCCTTTTGGCTGCAGCAGTCACAGCAAGAGTCGGAGGCATGCATACAAATCAACAGCAGAGAAACCACTGGTGGGGTGCTTTCCTGGCTGAAGATGAGAATCTGTTCATGCTTATAAGAGTCAAATTAAAGTAAGAGCACATTGAAGTTTGGCCACAAACACAGATGCACCATGAGTGTAAACAGGGGTTCCTGTTTACAGTTCAGAAATGATCCAGCAATATGCCAGAGGGCTTGCTGGAATCTGAGCTAGAGGTTTCTTGGGCTGAGCCAAGCTGGGCAGCACGGGGCAAAAGAGGAAAATTAATAGGATTCTAATTTTTTTTAAAATATATTTGGAGAGCTGTGGAGGCATTGGAGTTGTGGAAGTACTGCTGCTTTTCAATACTGAGGATGCAGAAATTAAGGAGGAGGTGTTAAGAATTTAATTTTCCCTTTTATTCAGTGTAAGAATAGTGGGGTTTTTTTGAATGATCATAACTTGATAATTCAAGTTGAATGATCATAACAAGAAAGCAGCCCTTAAAAACCTGCAGGGGTGCAGCAAGAGTAGCTTCAAGATAAAATGTTATTTCAAGCCTGGTTTTAGGATACATCAAAAAACGGAAGTAACATCAAATGTGTCTTGTTTTCTTTTCACTAACATATTTGGAATTGAAAATATATATTAATAGCTGTGATCTTCTTCAGAATATGTTACATTCTCCTGTATGTGACACGTTTTGTGTGGTCAAGGATGCTGCATGCCTTCTGCACTGTTGAAGATTCCCAGACTTACTGGTTGCACCCTCAAAGAGATGCTGTGTGACTCTATTGAACAATGTGAATGGAAAACAATGCAGATCAGGTCTGGGTTATGGGAAATATCTTGCAATAGCCTCAAATAGGAAATCATGCTTTCCTTTCAAAGCTTTTGCCAAATTAAGACTACCTCTAAATGGCATTTCCAAACAGGGCTGACAGTGGTGGATTTCTGCTAACACAGAGATTAGAGATGACTTCTTAGTTCAGTGATAAAAGTGTGAAGCTGCAGTCATGTCCTAATATGATGAAACCATGTTTGCCACTCTTACTTGAACACAGCTGCAACTAGTATCCATAATTCAAATTAAGTGCTATTTAGGAGAGTGTTTGGAAACCCGATTAGTGTTCCAGGATTGAGATTTATTGTTTCCAGATTGGTGGTGACTTTTCCTTTATAGTTTTAACGATCTAGGGAAATTGAGACAAAACGTCAAGTGGAGAATTTAGTATTTAAAAATGTCTGAATAGAACAAGCAAGAAAACTCAGATTTACTTGACTAAGCCTGACTTTGCAAATTCACCTATTTCTCAACTTTGCAAGTTGTTTCTTTTGCAGGGTAATGGTGAGTGCCCATGATTTCCTCAGGGGACTCAAAGGTACACCTCTCTGCAGAATGACTGACAAACCAGAACACAGTTTGCCACAGTGAGCATCCAATCCAGACATGGTCTGTCCTGGTGTCATGCCAGCCTTTCACACACACCTTTTGTCTAACTGTGAGCAAGTCATGAGGGGCAGGAATCATCTTACCTACTTTTCCTGATCCAGAAGGTATCCATGTAGCCTTAACTGGACCCCAAAAAGAGGCAGGTAGTTCCTTGGAAATATTTGTGCTGTCCTCAGGTATCTGTCTGAGACTGTCACGATCAATCACTGTTGAGACACCTGTCAAATGAGCCAAATCTTATTTACACCAGATTTCACTCTCTGAAATAGCTAAAGACCAAGCCTGTAAATCTTGATTTTCCCACATGGAGCAAGAAGATCAGCTGTCTGTTGCACAGGTTCAATCAACTCTTTGACAAAAGAGAGTGCTCTGCTCTTGAGTCTTACTGCACCTCTCCTGAAAATTATTATGGCTTGAACTTCTGTGCAGGATAAACAAGTGGGAATACAGAGAGTGAGAATGAAATTACTTTCTGAAAATAAATTGTTTGTGTAAAAGGCATGAAAAATCAAGTGGCAGTTCTCAAATCTATGTAGGTAATGCAAGGTCTTTGCTGAGGAGCTGGATGGAAGTCCTGTTCCACTTATGGTGCATGGGCAATGGATTGAGCCACATTCATACACACACACATGCACGCACAAACAGAAACACACACAAAAAACACACACACAGTGTGGGTTCCAGAAAGAAAAATGGGAGTGAGTCTCCAGGCGTAGATCTAGATGGGTCAGAATGAGAAGCTCTAAAATGGTCTTCAATCAGTAAAATCCTCTGTGCATTGATTGAGGGTAGAGTGTCCTGATGAAGCATAAGGCAGCAAACAGATGTGTAAGGAAGAAAAGCTATTGTATATTCCAAGGGAAACAATTAGCAGAAGTCCCTACTGCAGCCAGAAAGAGGAAATTAATCTTTCTGGTATCTGTGTTTGGTTATCTGGGCAAGATGGAAAAAGATGGAAATATTCAAGACAGCAAGTTTGGATGAAAATATATCTGGAAATGTACTTCCCCTGGCTGCATTGGAGATGAATTATAATTGCAAAATGTGTATTTTTGTGGTTTAGTCCTTGCCCTCTTTGAAAATAATTCAGAAAGTAAATGTGCTGTAATTTCTAAAGAAGAAGACACAAGAAAAAGATGTTTATAAAAATGTACTGAGTTGTTTTTTCCACAGTGACCTTGGGCTGAAATGGTCAATGACATTGTATAAATATTTGTTTGTCGGATTAACATCTTCATCTGATTTGCAGCCTCATCTGATAGGAAAGGAGAGGGAGTCTCAGAAGGCTCTCCAGCACCATTTGTCCAGGGAACAAAGCCCTTTGTTCTGTCAGGGATTATTCATTAGCCAGATATTGCTGGCTGGCTGGTATTCACCAGACAAAGATGTGAGAAGAAGACTTTATTGTGGAACTGGAGCTTCCCATGAGCATGTGTAGGAGCCGGGGCCAGGTGAGGCAGCCAAGAGGAGGCATTGGCTTCCATGGGTCTTAGCTGCCATGTGCACAGCTGTGACCAGCTTTGCCAAAATCTTTCCTCATGAGTGTGCTGGAGAGAGCACACATAATGCAAGCCTGATGTTGCCGAACTGCCACTTCCATCTCTCATGGCAAAGGTGCAGTTGTGGACATTTGAATATTTCCGGGTTTACTTTCCAAGGTATGCTACCATCTTCCTAAGTAAGGGGCAACTGCCCAGTTCTGCTCTCTGCCTGTGTGATTGAAGCCTAGAAGTGAAGGGGAGAGGGCACAGCCTGGCATAGAGAGCCCTCTCTGTGAGTATCTGTGTGCAGGAGTGCATACATTCACATCTTCAGCAATCATTCCCCACTTATCTGTGAAAACAGAAACCTTTGGCACAAGTGCTTATGAAAACAAATAAAGAAGCTAAATTATACTTAAGCAAAGTGGCTTTGAGTGTGGTGACAGAACTGGAAGGGACCTTACTGGGTTACTAAGTTGAGTCTCTTCGAGGTCACTGGCAACTGCTTGTTATAATTCCTTTCTCAGTTTGTGAAGTTCAGTTTTGAAAGGCTACATTTATAATCCTCCTCTATGCCTGCTAGAAGTGCTTTGCAGAGACTCTTTGCTCATACCACGAGCAACAGTTGTGCTCTCTAGGATTTCTCAAGCACTGCTAAGGAGTTATTTGGAAGATGGCAATTTAAATATGTTTTCTTACTTGAACAGATTATATTTCCTCCTGTTCTTCATGTAAGATTCCCCACTGATTTTGGCTTCACTGCTTCTGTAAAGATAACAGAATTGAGTTATTTTAGGCTGGACATAATCTTTCCTCTTTGAAGGAATTCCTTTCCACTGCAGAAGAGACTTGATCCCCTTGTTGTACTGGCTAGCAGTTGTGCCAGCTGCAATTTCCCCTGGAAACAAAACCACACAAAATCTTCTACCCCTGTAAGGAAACTTTCTTTACTTATTTGCTAGCATGGGAGATACTTCTGCAACCAGGAATTGAAATGATTGTTGAAAATGGCTGTGATGCAAGTAGTGAGAATGGTTCTCAGAAGGGTCTGCAGTATGAGGGGATGCTCAAGGTCTTTTGTATGTGCTGCTTGGAAGGGGCTGCAGTCCTCACCCATAAATCTAGGAACAGTGCTGCTGGAACAAGGCTATTACTGCAGACTGAATTTAGCTCTAATTTGTATGCAGATTTCACTAGTTATCTTAGCTAAAATGACTCCTTGGTAAATATTTCAAGGACTAGATCACAGTGGAAATAAAGCTAAAGGCATATTTGAGTTTATAAAGCTGCATAATATTCCATCACTTAATGAGTATCTTCTTTATCTCACAACCTTCATTGTTCATCAATTCATGACATTATTTACTGGAAAGTAATGGCACCATTTACCAGAAAGGAAGTTTAATCTGCTACTCACTGTTTTCATCCATTTTATAAAATTGACCTTTAATCTTTAGCATTGTGCCTTTCATGAAGCCTTGCCAGAGGAACAAGAAATCTCCCATCAGACAGCTGTGGGGCATCTGATGTAATTAAGGGTGGTGCTATCACCACCATCACATCCAGTGATAAATTAGTCCATTTCACAAAACCACAGAGCTGGTGCTGCTTGAATGATGCTAACAGCATCAGGGAGGTTCATACACTGGCTTGGAGTTCATTTAGTAATCAGTTTATTCTGTATCTGTCAAGGGTGACAGGGAAACATTCAAGGGCAATGCAATAAAATACATAAATCTGAAATCTGTCCTGGGGGCTTTGAATATGATTGCAGATATGCAGATTAGTATTGCCCAATAAAAAATCTGAACATTTTGGGACACGTCCATCTTCTTGGATGAGCCCATGTCACCAGATCAAACTGTCCACCACTGTTCTCTGAAGCTGAAGGAGACAGAGAAAGTGGGAGAAACTGCCAGATCAGCAATGTGCAGCTTTTATAATCAGCTGGCAAAGCAGAGTGTTTGTCCCCATTGTCTGGAGGACAATGTTGTTTGGGAAAATGAGAATGCAGACTTCACTTTCCTTCTCTCCTACAGCTAAATTCAAGTTAACACAGGAACTGCAATTTCCACGTGGCATGAGGTAATCATAAGCTGAACTGATAAATCACCCTACAAACACGGAGCAGGAGAAGAAAGGGCAGTGATGCAAAGAGCTGATCCCAGTCCTGATGAAGTTTGTGAGAGGGTCTGTAATTTCCAGGCTGTGGATCCACCTACCTGGGGGCAGGCCATAGTCAAATTTTGGACTTGATGAACTTAGAGGTCTTTTTTGATCTTAATAATTCTGAGATTCTCTAAATTATCCAAGAATCTTGGCAGCTGCCTTATTAGCCCTGTTAAGGGAAAACTTCACTACCTTTACATTTTCTTTTGGCTTAGGTTTTGTCTAAGCCTAACTAAATTTCAAGTATTACCAATTTTCATCTATAGCAGGAGTTTGAATAGTTATGCAAGTTGAGGAGTGTACCCATTCCAATTTCTGGGAACCCAAAATTCATGTTTAGCAGCAACTGCAAAAAATCCAAAACCTAAAGGTAGGAAATAACTACAGTAAATTTCAATCAAAAAGTTAATATCTTAAAAGATATAAGTATATAAAAATCAGAATTCAGCGTGTCATTGTCCAATACTCAGCCGTCACATCTATATAGCTACGGCAGACATATCAAATATGTGGGTCATCCATTACCTGTCTTATATTGGATCTCAACATTTTATTGCTGATGCAAATCAGAAAATACAAGTCTAATGTTAAATACAATCATTTGAATTGCAATTGCAACCTGCAGAGCCACATCCAGGTGTGAGCTGATGTAGCTCCATGGGCACCTCCCCCTCACATCACACAGGGCATGTCTCATAGCCAACAGATGCAACAGGGCTGGGGAGGAGGGGATAGTCTGGAAAGCCCTTTCCAGACTGAAGTGATAGATGATTTTCTTATAATTAGGAACAGAATCCATCCTGTACATGGACTGTATATTGCTAGTGACTCCAAGAGTTTATAAAGAACTTGCTGTCTCAAGGATAAAGGTCTTCCAATATTTCTCTCTGGATAAAAAAATAATTATTATATCTTTAGAACAGCACAAAGTCTCATTTTTCAGAATTTACATTCATGTATTATTTCAACTTTTGCTACAAGCCCAAGTAAATATTGTATTAGACTTTAAGTTCACACCTGAGAATTTGACATTTTGGTTTTCATTGGGAAATGCAAAATAATTATTTTTACAACTGGCTAGAGAGATCTAGTACAACTATTACTGTTCAGGGAGCCATTTTTACAATGTTGGTTTCCTTACTGAAATCAGTGTGGTTATTTTTGGGGGGCATTTTTGGACTCTTAATCAAAGCAGGTTAGCTTTGTGTGGTACAAAGCACTTGTAATGGAAACAGTTTTTACACACAACATAGAGCAGGAAGGGTGCAAATTTTAAAGACCTATTTTTAACTATTAACATGTGAACTGCACGCACAAGTATTGACTGCTTGTACTTTGTATACTTTGAAAAGCCATAATTACAATACTTGCTTCATCTATTCCAGCTTCCATTTTCAAATTTTGTATGCAAATGCAATCCAAATTTTGTATGCAATAGAGAGTTCTGAACAATGCAATCCAAATTTTGTATGCAAGGGACAGTTCTGAACAAAATAATAAGTCACTATGTCTATGTTTTAAAATATCTTAAAGTTCTTAAAAAGTGCTGTTTTCATTAAAGAGTCATCATTCCTGGTTTTGGGCTCGTTCATCTGAGCATTTCAGTCTTTAGTGCCTCTCTATGTAGAAATTTAAATGTTAAATTTAATTAATTTAATGTATCTACATTAAATTATACTCAATATAGATATTTTAAAAATATTGCTCTGCTACATCATAATTTTCCAGGTTATCAGGATAATTTTCTTACCCATCCTGTGGAGGATGGCATGCTACTACTACTGCTCCTGCATTGGTGAGGGCTCCTAGTTGACATAGACTCTGTAAATTGTCTCTAGAGAAAAAGGCAATCAGGATTTATTCAGGTTCTTGCATGGACTTGCCCTCTGCATCATGTAAAAGACAAATCCAGAAAAGTCAAATGTGTGTATGACAGGTCTCCATTAGCAAAAGATCTTGTGCAATTCAAACACATTTTTCCTTATGGTGTTAAATGCGTCAAACAATGAAGCATACAATAAAGATCAAAAAAGATAAATATCAACCAATCCTACAGGTCAAAGGAAAAAAAAATCCTGAAAACACCCAAAGCAAAATCCAAATACTCATTCACTTTTAAAATGTTTCTAAGTTTTGAATATAGCCACTGGAATCAATTTTGGGACAAGAAGGTGGCAATCCCTAGACACTTTTGATCAGATACTCCAGTACAGATAGGTGGTGGTGTGGATCATCCTTCTGAAATATGAGACTATTAACTTAGAGCAGGAATTATGTCTTTTACCTTCTGCTGGCTGGTGGTGCCAGCAATATTTCCAAACCAAAGCCTGCATCTGAGTGAAAGCAGCAATGATCAGGAAGAGCAGATCTAACTGTGTGTGTTCCTGGGACTTCTCTGGAGCTTTTAGTCCAACCAGCTGCTTGCCTGAGTACAGCTACTTGAAAACAATTCACATGGATTTGGTCTGAGAATTACATGTTATCCCTGATCCTAGGCAGAATAACAGGTTTCTTACAGTCCTCTAGGACACAGATCCAAGTGGAAATTGGCTCAAAATTCACTCAGATCACATAATGAATTATGTTTTGAAACTGCATTTAAAAACAAGCAAACTACTCTGAGGGTGGGAGTACTTACAGACTCATACTTTAATATATTAATTACATTCATTTGTCATCACTTGAACCTAAATACCCTGTGCTACTTTAAAGTTGCCAAAATCCCATTCGACTCTCACAGCTGAATATCCAGAAGTAATCTCTTTAAAGGAAAATGAAGTGAGAGTCTTCCAGAGTCCCACAAGATCCTGGGGCAGCAAAGGTGAAGAGGGGGAGAGGCTGCAGTAGGTCTTTGATGCATGAAATGGCTGCACTGCTGCAGGAACAGGAACAGAACCAGTAGAGTTAGGCTGAGATGCACTGTTCCTGTTTTCAGGAAAGCAGTGGCAGTCAGTGAGAGCAACCCTGCTAAACTCCTGCAAGGCACCATGATGGGACAACAGGTTCTTGTGGTGCTAAAACTGTTTCCCAGAGTACACACAAAAGACTCCTTATCAGCTTTTATCTGAATAATTTACCAAATGACACATTGCCTGTGTCTGTTCTTTCTCTGATCCTAATATTTTCCACCTCTGGCACTGCAAAAGTGTCTAATACTGGGCTAACTTGCCATGCATGCAAAACTGAGGAACCTACCCTGCCACTGCCCTTAGCGTGGCATTGCGGGGGAAACTCAGCCAAACTTCTGTTTTGCCACAAAGTAAATAAGTGAAGCAAAGTTCAGAAACATACTTCCTTCTTTTTAGTCTCAGTAAATGCATGGTATAAAGTAGCACAGCGTTTGAAAGAGTGCATTAGAATCCAGTTCATTATTTCTTTGCTGTTTCTTCTTATTCTTTACAAAGTTTTTTTCCTCCCTTCTTTCTGACTGACTTGAGAAATGAAGTTATAAACTGTATCACAGATTATAAAGTCAGAAGCTGGTTCTTTCTGAGTTAGTATCTGGGAATCAGGAGGCTAAATTAAAAATGCAGCTATAAAATGACATAATTTGGATGTTTTTTTTCTTTTAAAGCTGACCTTCTGTTGACTGACATTAGATGATCCAGAAACAGATGCTGTAACAGCTATTTTTGTAAATAAACCACCAAGAGTAAGCCATTTCCACAGCTTTCTTTGGAAGCTCTCTGCCCATGTTTGCATGGAAGGCTTTGGTGCAAAGGCAGGGGTCTGGCCATGTGAATGTAGATCTGTGTTTCACTCCTTGCCCCTGTTCCTGGCACTGAAACCCAGCACAGTGCTGGGAGGCCCCTGCCCAGGCTGGCTTCTGTGGGACCATCTCATTCCCAGCAACCTCCCCCTCCTCTCACAGGCCACCTTGAACTCCAGCACTCCCAGCAAAGTTCCCAGGGTAGATCCCTCCTCATGTCTCCATGCCTGCAGCCTGGTAAATTTGTGTCCTTCCATAAGTCCAGCAGTGTAATATCTGCCAGTTTTTCTGAGTATTTCTTATGGCTTTAGCACTGGCCTCAGGCCCACAGCTGAGCTGGAAGAGCAAAACTCCTGCACTCCTGTGGGTTTTCTGCAGCCATTCAGCAAGGCCTACAGTAGGGGTAGCTCTGATAAGGCTCTGATAAGGTCCTTTGCACTGCTGCCTCTTACACTCATTTGACTGTGCTGCAGGCACACAGGCCTCAGGCTTACAGGGAAGCCCCTTCCCATCTGTGCTGTCTCTGTCCCTCTTGGTTCAATCAAGTATCCAGCAAAGAGAATCCTACAAATAGGCCTGTTCGCCATCATGTTGCTCAGCTCACATTTACTTATGCCATATTCATATTGCATATGTATCATCCTAATTGTTTCATAATGTTGTATAAATTGGCCAGTATAATCAGGAATGCTGGATTGCATTAAGCAAAGTCTTTTTGACATGTACTGAAATATTAGTTCCATATGATAAAATTCATAAAATACAACCTAGATGCCAATATGATTAGGAAAATGGGCTCTTTTCCACTTACCTAAATACTGGAATGATACACAAGTTGTTAGCTTTATATGAAACTAATGATCCCTTGAGGCTCTGGCCAAGGATTTAGGAAGTGGGTAAAAATTAATAAAGAATATAAAAAGAGATACAGTCTCACCTCCCACCCTTGCACTCTCCTTATACAAACACACCCTCTGAAGAGTGCTGACACTTTCTGAGGTCAAGGCACAGTGACCCCATGAAACACACAGGGTGCATTAACACTGTGGCTGTTCAGCACACCCCAGGGGAAGTCTGCACTGGCATCCCCAGCCTGGAGTGCTCCCAGACTCAGGAGCTGCTCAGCTACACAGCTTTTTCAGTATAATTCGGAAATTTCAGTATAATTCTGAAATTTTTCAGTATAATTCTGAAATTTCAAACATTCAGCTGGGGGGGGGGGAATTGAGGCAATATGTAGGGGAAGAGTGGCAAGAAAAAATATTACCTTATTCCTAATGCATCTGGTCCTGATGCAATGATGAAAAGCACCTGTCCTAAAAGGCACAGGTCATGTTTGACAATGTCATTGCTCCCAACCCTCCCATGGGGACAGTAGAAGAACAGGTTCATGCCTCACACATGGACCAAGAGGCAGATCTGGCTGGAAGCATTAAAAAGCATATGAGATAAAATGGCAAAATGCCCTTTTCCTGCACATCCTAGGTTGACAAAATGAACCCTACCAACCAGACTTGATTTCCTTTCATCCTGGGCAAGCACTCCTCTAGCCACTACAGAAGAACACAAGAGTAATAACTGAGGACTTTATGGATTATGATTGATGAGTATTTTAGCTCTGGAACCCCAGAATCTGTTTGCATATTCTGAAAGAGACAAACTGATACTTCTTTTAAAGTTGTGTAAGCTGGCTTGGCCAGCAAGAGAATGCTGCTATTGCTTTTGTTAAAAAAGTTAGATATTAATATGCTTGGGTTATAAATAAGGAATTGTACAGGCAGCTTCCTCACAGTGGAAGAGAGAGACTGAGAAAATTCCACTGGTGGAGGAAGGTTTTAAAAGGGGAAAAGCTTTACTCTTGCAGTAGAGATTTGTTGAGAAACATGAGATTTAAATTTCAGGAAACTTTCCCAAAAGAATCTTTTTTGTTTCATTCAAAATCAATAATGCTGAGGAGAAATCGACTGCAGCCCCATCTCTCCAACCTGCCTTAGTTCTCCCAGAATGGCAGGAATAAAAAGCTATTTTTTACCTCAATCCACAGAAATGAGTCAGTGCATTCAAGGAATAGCTCTAATGAGAAATCCTGGGCCAATTTTACATGGTTACATCTTAGAGAAAAATTGATGATGATTATTATTAGAAAGTTAGTGTTATTTTAGTATTAAATAACACAGATCATCTTGAAGAAAAATTCAGTTAGGAGAAACTAAATGCCACTTTTCTTCTTTCTTTAACTCTGAGCCATTTAGAGCAAACTGTGTAGTGTAAATGTTCCATCTTCAAGGGGTTCTCAGATTCTAGAATACAATCAGAACCAACTTCAATATTGATCCTTGGGCTGATTTTTAAAAAGTATAAATACATATTAAATAGATTTCAAGTGTTTCCACTGTTGCAAATATAATTTCTTTTTAGATGGGAAATATAATTAATGTTGCTAGCCCCACTGGTCTATCAGAATAGAATATGAGCTGCATATAGATAATTCCATGAAAACACTACTGGAAATTCAAATACTTATCTAATCTTTATGTCTGGCAACCTACACTACATTACTGATTGTTGGTACCAGTGAAGCATAGTATAGCATTTACTTCCAAAGGAAATTAAGCCAAGAAAAAGAGTGCCATTTAGTTCAGAGGAAAGATGTTCATACATTTTTATACTTTAAATGACTCCATTTGAGAGCTTGGAAAATTAAAAGGGCACTCAGCCAAAAACAGCTTAATGTAATTCTACTGAATGCAAGCTAAATAAGGATCAGCCTTATCTAACTTCTCAGAGGTACATTAACCAGAGACACTGTATAAAGTTCCAGAACTATCATATGCCTAAAAGGGATTAGGGGATAACCAAAGTGAAGAAAACCAATTTATTCATAATGTGAAACAACAGGTCATAGAAACTAGCTCAAGATAGTTCCAAGAGAGAGAGCAAGAGCAAAACAAGAGTAATGTCCATTTGTTTAGAAAGGGATGAAATAGCTTTATGTTGAATCACTGGACAAAATGCTCTGCTTTAAGCCGAAACTATTTTCAGGTGTATAATTTGCATAGGGAAAGGAAATTCTAATAATCTGCTTAGTTAGGAAGAAGCAGGGAGCTGTTATTTATTCCCTTATGACTAAGAACCCACTCGATGGGGAGCTTAGTGTCACACATAAATGGCTTTGGCCCCCCAGAGCAAGGACAGGGAACTCAGCTGGAGCAGAGTTCAGCAGGTCACTCTCCAGCCTGCTTCCTTCTCACACCTCTGAATTGTTCTCGGTCCTCTTACCTCTCATCTCAGCTCCTGGATGAGCTGCTCCTTTGCCATCACCTAGCACAGAATTCACAACTTCACTGATCTTTACTGGTGGTTCGTCTTCAGAACAGAAGGCAATGAGTTATTTTCTGGAGTTGTATAAAATTCAGCCTTTGCATATATGAAAACTTTCTGTGAAAAGGAGCAGATTATTTGATGCTTTCATGTCTACTGATTTAATGTTCATTTGCCACCTCGAGAAAATGGAAAAATGGTTACTTTTATACTGATAATGAGAACATGCTACTGTCCTTATATATATATATGTATTTTTTTTTGTGAAAGACATTTTTTGCCCCAAAAGGAGCAAGATTGCACTTGCTTGGTCTTTTATACCAACCATTGCTACACAAGAAAATGATTTGGTTTAACTAATAAAGAAATAATTATAAAGCCATTTGCTGAGTTACAACAAAATAGAGAAGCAAGGGAAGTGTGATAAGCATCACATTTCCTAATGCATAAACAGCACTCTACTAAATTCTTCTTTGTGAAAGGTCAGATATTTAAAGGTAAAAGGATACTCCATGGGCAGAAATGTTTATTTTATAGGAAAAAAGGGTCAAAATGAAGATTCAGAAACACTTCTATAAGTCATTAACATACAGAATATGACCCCAAGTTTGATGATAATTTATGTTAAAACAACACAAAGTGACTAGAGCTATCTTTTCAACCATGTTTGCAGAATTATTCCTCATCCCTGCAGCGCTGTGATCAAAAAATACTCACAACATGAGCATTTACAGAGCATGGCAGCTTTGTAAATTCAATAAATTTTAAAACAGTTTATACATTTTTCTTATATAATATATGGGCTGACAATCAAGAAAGTTATTATTGTAATTTCTAGTGATCAAAAATATGGCAAAAGTTACCCATGAAGTAATGATTTTATTTAGAAAAAAATTGCAAATTTTAGAAGCAGAAACATTTTCAGTATTTAGTCTGATCTGTGTATGCCTGGAGGTCATATTGAGAAGGTCAATGTATCATTTCAGAAAGCAACACAACCTTGGACTCATAAATATGGGATTTTTATTAATATGGTTTTATTCAAAGACTGGTAGAAAATTCCATCACGGTCTAGGTCAGTGTTTGTAACTCCTTGTCATCCCTTTTTTTTTTCAATGTTACCCTTTTTTATCTTTGACTGTGTTTAGACCAGTTCCAACAAACTGATTATTTAGCATGAAAAATCACATCTCCATTTGGCCATTGCAGACTGTGTAGGTTCTTTGTTCAATCATGTCATGGTCACATTTGATCCTCGAGCTACAGCTCATGTGCAATAATTTACTTGGTCCTTTTTCTTTTTCCTGCTATCAGTGAAATATCATCAGATATAATTTAACATCAAGTAACATGAAGTACACACTCTAAAGAGGAAGTGGTCTCTCCTCTTGGAATGCACATGCAATCTTCACTTCTAAACAGAATAAGAGGTCTGCCACCAGTTTCAGTTAAGCCGAATTTAAATCAAAGAGGGGTTTATACGCTGGGCTGCAGAGGAGGGCTCTGTGCGTAAGGCTAGGCACATATTTCCTGGGATCAAATGGTTGCAGCATTCTGCCAACCATATCAAACACCATAACTGTGTGTTCCTTGTGGTACAAAGCCTCTATGCCCTTGGTTAACAGGATGAGTTACCACAGTGAAGGAATCAGTGAAGATTTTGGTGACTCTAAGGCTAACAGACCAGTGAAGTAACTGTGAAAAGAACTGCAACCCTTCCAGATTATGGTGCTATGATTCTCCCAAAGACTCAGGAAGCACTTGATGGGGTTATGATGACATGAGCAGACTTGCCTGATAAGAAGTATCTGAATAAAAGATGGATCCACCTGGGTCCACATGGTTCTTCAAAATAGGACTGAAATTGTTCATAGGGCTGTCAAAAATCATTAGATTTTTTTTTCTCTCTAATTAGATAGCGTAATATATTAGGAGGAATATATTTTCTCTGGAACAGTGACAACCACTAATACTGATTCTTCAGTGAACTAAGATTTTTCCTGAGCCAAATCTACCTATTCTTGAATCAGGCAAACTATGCAACTTTGGGGTCTCTGCAATGTCTTCAATGTGCTTTACTAGATCATGAAACCTAAGGACTCCAAGTAAATTTTACTTCCATAAAACTGAAATTGAAATAATATTCTTCCAGAAATGTTTTCTGATTCTTTTCTAGTCAAAATGGACCTAAACTGGGTTGGTTGAATAGTGCCCATTTGGCTTAGAGAGAGCTAGAGGAAATTAAGGAGAAGAGGAAAGAAGCAGGACACATGGAGCCAGCTCCTGCCAAGCCAAAGTAAAGCACACAGCAGGGAGCAGGACAGCAGCTGGCAAAGCTAATTGAAAAATCAGTCCTCTGAGATTAACTTTATATGCATCCCTTGACTTCAAAGAAAAACTTCTAGCTCCTTTGGAAATGGTAAAACCTGTTTTTAAAATTCTTTTAGACTTTCTTTAAAGGCAACATTTCAAACATAAAATATTTTTCTGAAACCAAATATTTCATTTTACAAATATTGCAACCAAGTAAAATATTGTGATGTTCTCAAAACCACTCTTCTTTTTTTTTTTTATCCAAAAAGAACCGCTCATGAAATTCAACCAAATTCACAAATAGATGAGTACTTCCTAACTTATTCTTCAGCAAAAATCCTGCTTCATTTTAACCAAGCATCCTAGTGCCGTGTAACCTGGAAGAAGGGGTCACTTGTTCTCCTGCCCCGTTCAGCAGAAGAAAAGAGGAAAGAAAGCAAGAGGAAAACTGCTTTTGCTGTTGCAGGGCTTGTGAAAGAGACGTCTTTTCTCACTCTACATAAATAGGTTCTGATCCCTCCTGGGAAGTTGGAATTTGCAGGGGTTTGTTAGTTTATTGGTTGTAACCATACTCCTGGCTGATTAGGATTTGGATGCAGCTCACTATCACCACTCACCACTCACTAGATACATCATTTACAGAGTGAATGAAAGACAAGCCAAGAATATTCCTTCCTGGCATTCCAAAATTTACACGGGGTTTTCTGTCCAGGGGAATAAAATTCCTCCTTCTTCGGTGTCAGATCTCAGCTGGAGCAGCTGTTTTGGCATAAACAGTCAGCCTCCTGAGTGACAGAGCAGGAGAGCAGATGGAGAGTCTGGGTAGGGAAGAGGAGGGAACATCAAACATGGTCATGGAGGATCACAGCATCACAGGACAGAAAACCAGCCTGCAGTGAGGGCAAAATACAGTCACTTGCAGAATGGACTCCAGAACGTCTTCTTTGAGGTCTGTCTGCCTCTGTAGCCGTTCTCCACAATGTCAGAGGAACAGCTGGATGAACAGAGGCCACATTTCCAGGAAATCTGTACAGATACTATGTCGATTCAATGAACACTGTCATCTGTCCTTCTTCAACACAAGTATTGAGCAAGCTCAGACTCCCTTTTGGTTATCTTGTGCTGGTACAGATTGTTGCCAGACATAACCACTCCCAGCTCCAGGTGCCATGAGGGAAAGTGTTGCCCTGCCCAGGTGTCCCTCATTGCTCATCAGGTGGTGGAAGCTGCCCCCACAGCTCTGCTGGTACTCAGATGAGTATGAAACCTGGGGCAAAACTACTACTCCAGTGAGTTCTGTGTAAGGCAACCTTCCTGCTTTTCCCAGGAGCATGAATATTTTCCTTCAAGCTGTTCTTCCTAGGAGCAGTGAGGACTAGCTGAGCAGCAGCAGAGCCTCCAGTGAGCAATTGTCTACTGAGGGAACATCTGTCCATGACCACAGACATGCATGGACAGGTGTGATCCAGTAGGGAGCCCAGGAGGGCTGATTTCCCTCCTCTTCTTCCCCTTCCACCTTGCTCTACTTGACTCTTCCACTGCTGAGTGATATGGTCCCTGTGCAGCATCCAGCATCCCTCTCTGATGCCACCACAGTCTGCATTGCACCCTAGCATTTCTCAAGTCTCATCCTGCAATTCTAAGCAGGAGAGAAAAGAGGCTTATTCTGCATGCACCTGTGCTCCCCTCTGAGCTTCAGGCACCTGTGTTTAAGCCACATGTATTATACCCAACCCTACTATAATTTAAAATACTAATGACAGAACTCAAACACAGTAGGGGTACCTGTGTCCTTTGTGAGTTTTTCCCAGTCATCATCCCTGGTCCACAAGCATTCAGCTCTGGAAGCCTTTTAGGGACAAGCCAAAACTGCATCAATAAGTCAATATTACTCAAGAAATTGTTGATTTCTGAGATTCTCCTGTGAATTGCCTGAAGCAGGAGTGCCAGCAGATAGAATGGTCCAGCCCCATTTGCTTGGCTGCCAGCCTCTGATGAGAGACCAAGGGTCCCAGCTGCTGGGGTAAGTGAAAGGAACCAATATGAAAAGTAGGCAAACATGCAGAAGTATTTGTTGTGCACATCACCATTTGAAATGCTTAGCTAGATTTCAGCCTCTAATTAGTATTTTTCCAGTATTTTAGTATTTTTTGAAATTGTCCTTATAGAGAATCACAGAATCATTAAGGTTGGGAAAGACGTCCAAGATAATCATGTACCACCTTTGACTGAAGACCACCATGCCAACTAACCACAGCACTAAGTGCCATGTCCAGTCATTTCTTGATCACTTCCAAAGATGCTTTCTCCACCTCCCTGAGCAGTCTGTTCCAATGTTCAACCACCCTTACCATGGCAAAATTCTGCCTGATGCCCCACCAGAACCTTTGCTGGCACATTTTGAGGCTGTTTCCTCTTGCACTGTTGGTTGTTGCCTGGGAGAAGAGGCTGACCGTTACCTGATCCAAACCTCCTTTCAAGTCATTGTGGAGAGAAATAAAATCACCCCTGAGCCTCCTGAGCTCCAGGCCAAACACCCCCAGCTCCCTCAGCCTCTCCTCACAGGACTTGCACTCCAGCCCTTTCCCCAGCTCTGTTGCCCTTCTCTGGAAATTCTCCAGCCCCTCAATGTCCTTCTTGTAGTGAGGGGCCCAGAACTGGACACAGCCACAGCACTCGAGGTGTGGCCTCACCATTGCTGAGTACAGAGGGACAATCCCTGCCCTGGTCCTGCTGGCCACACTATTGCTGACACAGGCCAGGATGCCATTGGCCTTCTTGAGCACCTTGGTGCACACTGGCTTATGTTCAGCTGCTGTCCACCAACAATCCCAGGTCCTTTGCTGCTGGGCTGCTTTCCAGCCACTCTTCCCCAAAAGGAAAGGATAGGAGTTCTTAAAACATACCCCAGATCAGAAATAGCTGCATTTCAGGTACTCACCCTGCTTCTCAGATCTCATTAAATTAAGTAAGAATCCCAAGAAAGTATAGCAAAGTGTTCAGGCTTTTTCTGAACCAGTTTTTTCTGAACTGGTTTTTCTGATAACCTGCACAAAGGGAAATACTGTCTTCTGCCCTCATCTGAGAAGGAAAAGCCCACTCCATGTCAGTGGGAAAGGCTCCACTTCACACACTTGTTCTTATCTTACTTGTGTTGCAGGACAGCGTGTACTGCTGCTGGAGTAATTGTTTCTGACAGGTAGACTGCAAACTATGGCTGTGAGAGTGTGGTGTCATATTTCAGTTCAGCACGGCCGCTAGCATCCCTCCTGACAAAGACCTGTTAGGAGGGTGGCTGGTGATAGGGGGAAAGCTAGGGCTAAGCTTATAGATAGTTGGGTGGTTGGGGTAAATGTGTAGGGTAGCAGTCCTAGAAGGTTAATGAGTAGGAGGAAGATTATGAGGGATGTTAAAATTAGGGCTCATTTGTGTCCTTTTTTGTCTAAGGGTATTATTAGTTGTTTTGTGACTAGGTTGATAAAGCATAGCTGGGGGGTTGAGAGTCGGTTAGTAATTCATTGATTGTCTAGGGAGGGTAGTAAGAGAGCTGGGAATGTTATTGAGATGAGGATTAGTGGGATTCCTAGGAAGGATGGGCTTGAAAATTGGTCGAAGAAGCTTAAGTTCATGGTCAGGTTCAGGGGGTAGTGCTTGGAGCAATGGGTGGTTTGCTAGAGAGGGGATTTATTGATACGAATGACAGAAGTTTGGTTGGATAATAAAGAGAAAGTGAGTAATGAAGTGAGCATGATAAAAAATCATGATCAAAATCGTGATCAAACCCTCAGCATTCAGGTAAGCTGAGGCATCCCTTTCCCTGTCGAACTGCCAAACAGGTCAGGTACCAGCACAAGCTACAGAAAAAGTACCTCTTCCTGTCCTCACTCACATTATGATGTAGAGCTTCAGCATCTCATGAAGCCAGAGATCAGGCACTCCTCTGCCTTCACCTTAGCTCTATCACTAGGACTGCTCAGAAATCCTTATGGAGTTTCTAAAAATCTTCAGTGTCAGAAGCGTGATGGGGAAGGGAAAGTGGTAAATTGGAACTTCACAAATGATGAAGATCACTTTGCACTGGATATTTTTGGTAGAGTAAAACTTTGAAAATGAGACTCTTACCACCTCTGAAGCAGGAAAAGACACCTGTGAAGGTGTCTTGTCTTCCTTGTGCTCAGGTTTCCATGGCTTTACATATCCATAGTACCTGTTTAACAGCCAGCCACATACAGACTCATGGCAACGCTCAGAACCAATTCTGAACTACACATGGGGAGCAGGGCACTGAAGAAGTCTGGGTGCCAACCTGTGGGAGACTGACTCACTGTTCTGGCATTTCTGTAGCTGCAAGCCCTGAAAAAATACATCAGAGGGGGAAAGGCAAAAAGGATAGATCAAAACTTAGTACAAGACAGTTGCTGGTGGTCCCTGTGGTCCCTGACAACATATGAAGTTGAAAATGGCTTTTAGTGGGGGGTTTATTTTCTTAATGCTTTGAGGGCTACAGCTGAAAGCCACTACATTTAATGTTAACATTGAGGCTAGAGAATCCATATTGTAGTGATTAGTAGCAGGAACTTCAGAGATGGTAGCGTGCAAGCCAGAGGGAACATGTAGATTGAGTGTAAGGAGACTGCAAGAATCACAGGTCAGCTCTAAGTAATGGAATTTGGGATTTTAAAATGCATTTCCTCTCTGGTTAGTTTCTGAAATACAAACAAAATCTCACAGGATTTAGGCTCTCTCCTTCCTTGGGTTTTGGCTCATGAAACTCTTCTGCTCTCCTTGACTGGTCTAAATTGGATTATATACAATACATAATCCAAAGTGGGAAGCAATGTCAACCACATTGATGCCTTGGTTTTGCTTGTTTAAAAATTGCATTTCCATTCTCAGGGCTCAGTTTACAGCCCTCTCTCACGCAAATTCCCCTTGTCTCGAGGGAACCATGTCCAAGTGAGGAAGACACTCAAGAAGTCTTGTAGGACTGGGCCCCTAGTTGCTTAGGTTTCTTGTGGAAAGAGGGCAAATTCCTAAATATTTAGCAGACTTTTTTTCTCTTGTAAAAGAAAACTAGACCAAGAGAAACATATCAGTCTAAGTAAATTTCAGTGCTATTTTTTTGCCAAACCCAATGGAATCTGTGTAGAAAAAAGAGAAACGCACTAAAGACAGACACAGGACTGAACTCAGATATTCCCCCTTGGTCTCTTAGTTCATACTTTGAAATAAAATTGTTGTTATCAAAATTTTGTATAAGGAAGGCAACGGTGGTAAGTAGAATAGGCAAGATAGTATGCCTATACATTTTCCCAGAAAGAGATTCAGATTTTGATAATATAGCTATTTCTGAGTTCATAATAACAGAAAGAACACATAGTTGTGACATTTTGGGGTACTAGCCATTCCTATAGCTGCCTTTATCTGAACACAACATTTTTTCCCAGTATTTTGAGGCCTCATGCAAGAAAGGATAATCAGTATTTGCCTCTAAATTGGAGAGATATGGGTTTGATGTAAGGCCCCTTCCAGAGAGTAACATTCAATGGCTCAATGTCCAGATGAAGATCAGTTACCA
Organism: Melozone crissalis; assembly: GCF_028551555.1. Taxonomy (NCBI): domain Eukaryota; kingdom Metazoa; phylum Chordata; class Aves; order Passeriformes; family Passerellidae; genus Melozone; species Melozone crissalis. The sequence continues at coordinate 21,032,884 of NW_026535780.1, forward strand.
GAGATGTCACTCAAAGGTTCACACTGGACATAGAAATGATCAAAGGGATGAAACATCTCTCCTATGAAGAAAGAGAGAGAAAGCTGGAGTTTTTCGGCCTGGAGAATGCAAGGCTCCAGGGAGACCATATTGTAGCTTTTCAGTACTTGAAGAGGACAAACTTTTTATCATGGTCTATGGGAATGGACAAGGACAATTGTTTTACTCTGAAAGAGGTTAGATTTAGATTGTACACACAATGAAGACTTTTTATTTGTAGTGGGGGTAGAGAGGCACTGGAACAGATTGCTCAGAGAAATTGTGAATGTCCTATCTTTGATAGAATTCAAGGTCGAGCTAGATGGAGCTTTGAACAGCCTGGTTTAGTTAATGATGTTCCTGCTCATCGTTCTATGATTCTATGAATGTGTCTCTATATTTCAGTAGGATGATCAGCCAAAATTGCTCGCCTACTGCACAGCCCTAGAGATGTCTGAAGTTCATACATGCCTTATTTGGAATAAATCAGGATTTCTAGTTGCCAAAACATCCATTCTTATGAGTGTCCAGGACTGTTCCTCTTAGCCAAGTCCAAGAAAATCTTATGTAAATACTACCCCCAGATTTCTGGGATGGTTCAAATCTCTTGACTATCTCCTAGTGTTCATTGGCTGGGACAAACTGCTCAGAAGGGAGGACTCCCACCCCAAGCAGTGGATAAGGAGCAGCAGCTAGGAGAGACACAGGTCTCATGAGCAGGAAACCTACTCAGGCTGTATAAAGCCACAGTGAACAAGATCAGAGCATATAAGCATAAGCATCAGAGCATATAAGAGAGGTACATGCATGTCTGAGCTTCAGAACTGGGTCCTCTGTACCAACAGGAACACAATGGAGTGGGAAATGTGACTCTGATAGTGCTGTACTGCTTAGAGAATTTTCTGCAAAAAATTGTGGGAAATCATGTTGTAAATCATGCAAAGGACTCTTTCTGTGAAAAAAACCCAAGGGTTGCATGTCTTGGTATTGGCATGGCCCACCTTCCCAGGCATTTCATACTGTGAGTCAAGGGTACAGACCATCTTGCCATAGAAAAAGGCCAGCAGCAGTATTAGTTGATCCTCCACAAATTGATCTTTACACATCTGACCCTCTGATCCATCAATACTGCTAGTTAAAGTATTTGACTTAACAGACTGATCATTAGACTTGATATTAACAATGCTGCAGGTTTTTTGTTTGACAAAAGATATGCCTGAAAATCACTGTGCCTTAATTGGAGATGTTAATGCATAAGTGAGCTGGTGGACAACTAATCCTGTCACACCACACATTATCTCTACAGACATAACCTTAAGTGATTTTACCCTTCTCTTTTAAATGTTTTGTCTACCAGTATAAACTACCTAAACCATACTGTGTTTACCCCATTATCATCTGTAGGGATTCTTTTTTAACATATAACCACCACAGGCTGTGTATGCTCAGGTGAAAATGTTCCCTGCAGGCATTGATAGAGGATTAGTCACTCTCATGGACAATTGTTTTAGAAGCCCAAGTGCCAAGTGTTGGTCTTTGATTTTTTTCCAACAAATTCAGAAAATCACAAATCTTTGTCAAATTACTGTTTTACTAAATGGAAGTGGTTTAATCAAGATGCCTTTGTGGATTCACCCACAAGCCACTTCAGGTCCCACTTCTGCAGCTGGAGCTGGTTGTGGTCAGTGGACACTGAAGTCCCATTGGTATCAATTAAGCAGAAGTTGCAGGCTCGTGCTCAGAGAAAGTGGCAGAAGAGAGAACTGGCTGAATTCTGTTGCTCTCAGGAATTCTCTAACTACCTCAAATGGGGCAGGAAGCAACCAAACAGACCTATGCTTTCCCTTTTATTGAAAGGAAGTCAGATGGACAATCTTCTCCAGGGTAATGTACACAGGTAGTTCAAGAAGAAGTGACTTCGTAAAACTAGCCATAGCAGGAAGTTGATGGGAACTACCATGTAGGGCAAAACTTTACAAATGTCTTTTGGTGACCAGATATGGAGTTGTGCACTCTTCCCCCAGCTCTTGAAAATGCAATACTCCATACAGAAATACTGAAACCCTCATGACTTCAGAGGAGGTGGTATTTTTCACAAATGCCTAAGCTCTGAAATCAGAGGTAGTAGAAGAATCTCAGTCTTTGCTTAGAGGAAAAACATTCAAAATGGCAGAAAAAGAGCTTTAAAAGTGAATCACCACAGCCTGCACACCAGAAAACCAAGAAAAACAAACTTTTTTTCTTTTTTTAAATCAGACCAGTTTAATAACTATTTGAGTTATATGCCTTGGCAAGATTCCAGCACTGTCTACCCATGAGTACGAAGCTCCTGAGTTTGGCTCTACACTTCCAGCTGAGGACAAACCCTGTGGCCATCAGCACAACTGTGCTGATACCAGGGACACAGGGACACAGACCCCTGGTGACTGGAGGAGGTGAGTCGGTGGGAGCTGCTCCAGCTAGCTGTGTAAAGGCTCCACAGGATGAGGAGCTGCATCAAGCCCAGCCTCATCTAGAAACACAAAAATGGGAGGCTGGTTCTCATCTCTTACTTGTGAATCATTCCTGCATTTCAACATTCCCTAAGATCTCTGAGGCCGAGGCCTCTGTGTGCTAGATCTTTTGGGACTCTCTACCATGTAGGGATTTTGATACATGGCTCCTGCAAACAAGAAAGTTCTGGTGATAGTTAAAATAGACTTATTATCAGGCCAGATATGTATGTAAAATGAGGGGAACAGGAAGGAACCTGAGCTACTGTTTGAACTTTCTTCATATACCATAGTGGAAAAAGAATATACAAGGGCCATATATCCCCTTCAAGGACATTTTAGCAACTCCCTAGTGTGAGCACAGCTACCAGCTCTTTGATAGATTACTGAAAACTTACTGCAAGCACCCTTTCTAATTTTGTCTGTTTTGTTAATGCTTACTGTTACCACAGTGCTCACCATGGCTTACATGTGTCAGCTTATGTTCTGCTGTCTTTTCAAGGTTTTTCTGACCTTTCTCCACTTTTAATACAGCAGTGACATACTATATGCAAATGACAGTGCCATGTGTTCTGTGTATCTTTACTGTGTACCACTTAGCCAACAGCTGTTTCTAAACCACAGTGTGCAATGTATATTCAATTCATGCAAAAGAACCCTGCAATCATTCTTTGTTTTGATTCAGAAATTGCTAGTGTTTGAATTGTGTAATCGCTGTTTTGGAAAGATCTCCCAGCTACTAAATAGCTGGAATTACTGCAGACAAGTAGGAAATGTCTAGATTACCTTCTTAGAGTAGATGGCTAACAGTGACAGCATTAAAATAAAGTGGCACTGTAGACCAAGTATCTTGCAGTAAACATGATCAACTATTAGTGTAAGTAACCCATACTTTCGTTCTACTTCTGAAAGAATTACTAATTTTTTTTTGAGCTGTAGTTATTCAAAACACAAGGAGACAAAAAAAGGTAGAGAGATCCTCCTTGGAAAGCTAAAGAAAGGAATCTAGCCAACAAGAATGGAAAAAAAACTGCTGAATCAAGCAGAGACATTGCCTGCTTCAAAGAAATAAATGTAAAAGTTACTGAAGGTCTCTGTAGTAGGGAACTTGTGACCACTTTGGATTTGTGGATGCTATGAGCTTGAAGAAGCTGACTCTGCATGACCACTGAGGCACAGCACCAGTCCTTGGTCCCAGATTTCTGTTGAGTGCTATAATTCTGGCAGAAGGTGAGCTTGCTTTGCCAAATCTTTGAATCTCCTGTGTAGAGCAGGATATGCCTGTCTGAGGATAGACTTCTTTTATCTGGGTTGCTGATTCTGAACTGCCCTGCTACCCACAAGTTATCCCTTAGCTGACACCAGAAAGATTCAATATTTTAAAGTTAATAGAGGGAGGCATACCTGAACAAAGTGCCTTGAATCATCCTGCAAAATCCCTTTTGATCCTATGTGTGACTTAGTCAGCGACTCCAGTGTTTAGGTTAGTAACAGGCCCAGATCTGCTGTCAGGAAGAAGAGGCATCTTGGTCCTCCCTTGAGCCTCTTCATCACCCGCTGCAGAGTGGAGCATCCCCACTGGCTCTGCTCCAGGCACAGGCAAGGGTGTCTGCTGTGGCTTGCTGCTAGAGCAGAGGCAAGGCTCCAGATGTTGGTGGTGACTGGAGGAGGAGGACCTGCATCCACCCTGTAATGCAGAACTTGCATGTGAGCAGGCAAGACTTCAGCCTCTCCACCTGTGTCATGGTTGCACAGCACAAGAAAGAATTCATCAGAAAAATGTGCATGCAGCAGTGTGCACAAGGTTACAGAATATGTATGAACACAGGGCAGATGATCAATACAGAAGCAACTTCAATTCTAGTGTTTCCTAGCTTTCAGACTGGCATTCTAGTTTTGATATTGTTCTTGTGAACCATTTTAGCTGCAGTTCAGATACACAAAAGACGGAACTTTCATCTGCATGGATGTACAGTTCCAGAAAAATTACAAATTTCAGAAAAGTCAAATTTAACAGATGGAACATCAGGAATTAATTTGATGGAAGAAACAGTCTCAGGGCAGCATGGACTCCAGTTTAGCTGAATTAACAGCCATTTTGCCTTGGGTTCCTTTAACCTGGTAGTTTAATCTATAGAAGTTAGATATCCTATAAACATTTGTTGATTATTGTATTTGAAAATGCATTTCTTCACTTCTAATTGGATTCAGTTTTATTGCTGTAAGAAAAAGCCTCAACACTTAGCAGCAGTCAAACAGAATTAGTTTTCCAGTAATGCAGAACACTCTCTTTGAAGGTGAGCTTGCTTTGCCAAATCTTTGAACTTTGCCATATGTACTAATCCCCACTGCCAATGAAGTGATATTATTACAGACACACAACTTTGGCAAATTTTCGCTGAGAGTTTGTCTTGAGCAGAGATGTCTAAATCTTGCCAGAAGAACGTAGAAACATGTAGACAACTAATGGGTTGAGCTCCTAATAGGTGGACTGGGAATTATTTGAGAATGCATATTTCCAAAGTAGGAAATAGGATTCTTTTCATTTAGTCTTAAATAGAAGAAGTCAATCCTGACATTGCACACTGATCTAGCATCGCTGCATTCTCATATCTCTTCCTGTAGCTGGTTCTTCAGCATTCTCTCATTCCCAGCAATGTCAGGCTGTTCCCAGCAGGCATTTACAACAGTGACCATGTCAGGAAGAGCTTCTTCCTAAATTCCCTAATTTCACCTGTATGAAAATGCCCGTGTACCCTGCTGATTTAAGAGAACTTAGATACTGGCTGTGAAAACATATTGTTGTGGGTTTGACTGGTTTTGAGACAGAATTAATTACTTAACCAAAATTCACTTCAATAAAATCTGATTGGTTGGTTGGTTGCCTTGAAGCTGCTCTGGGCACAGCCCACCTAGAGCAGATGGACTGTCCTAGGGCTGAGGAGCCATGTGAAAAATGAGCTGTGTCCCCTAGCCCTGACCAGTCTGCCCAGCTGAGCCATCCATGTCCCTGACTCCCAGGTCCAATGGGCCTGCTGAGTCCCAGTAAACTCCTACCTGTGCCAGGCCATAAGTAGAAGACACCGGAGTTTGCAGGATACCAGGCTGAAAACAGAGGCTGCACTCTGGCCTGCCTCTGTATCCCTATCTCTAAATGAGACTGGTGACACTTTTCAAGAAGTAGGGTGCTCAGGGTCCTCCATGCTGCTATGACCTGCTGAGATATTTACACATGTGGTTATTTCTTTCATTTCAGATCACACTTTGATACCAATGTCAATGAAAAATAAAAAACCCCAGCTGTTAGCTAGTAAATTCCATTAATCTGCATAGGGTGAAAGAAAGGGACTAGATTTTGTTATTACTGTGCAGATGCCATGTGTGAAAGGAAGAAAACTCCTAGACTCTGTGCCCAAGACAAGTGTTTAATTTTGTTGGCCTTGTATTTCTACTAGTGTCTCCTGTCCAGGACAAATATTCCTCTTTTCAGGCTGCCTTATTCACCTCCTCTCTTAATTCCCTGAGGAAGAAGAGCAAAACTTCTGCCACGAGGTTTGCACCTCTCCTTGGCAGTCAGACCAGAGTAGAAGAAGATGATTCTTTTGCCAATCTCCCCTCCTGCCTGGCAGGAAAATGAAGATGTATCTTGCTGCCTTAGAGGCCTTGCAAGTGTGAGCACCAGCCCCGACCAGCAAGGCAGCCTCAGTGGTCAGCACATGTGCCAGATGCACAAGGCACAGCTTGAGTCATGGGCCTTGAGCCAAGGATTATTGCTCCAAAAGGGTCATATGTCAGCAGTGCTGCAGAAACCCAAGCTTCTGACCTGCTTACCTTGGAGCTAATAGCCCTGATGTGCTGGATTATGGGAATTACTCCTTACAGCAGCTGGAGCCTGGCAGGAATGAAAACTCAGCAGGAATTGCAGGTGCCTGTGCAGATCTAGGCCAGCTCGCAGCAGCCCTGTAGAGCCAGCAGCTGCAGCAAGGGCTGGCTCTAGGAGGAATTGTCACAGATTAAATATTTTGGGGTCTCTCTCTCTCCAGATTCTAAGAGAATAAAGGAAAGACAGGTGACCCAGTCTGGACAGAGGAAAATACTAGTTCTACTGTGTTAGCTGGGTGTTTATTTCCAGCTTATGGCCATATAAAGTGTTGTATTTTTTCTAGTGCCACAATTTAAAAAGCTTAGGCAGTTCTTGGGTCAAGTATGAGAAGTTAGGGCTCATTCAGTCTTAGGTGGCCTTATCCAGAAGCACAGTCCTGGGCTTGTCATCCTCCCCATTTGGTGAATATCTGAAGTCAGTCGTGTGTCTACTAAAGTCCTTTTTGGGGATGCAATTCACATCTTTGGGTTCTGCTCTAAGTCTCTTCTATGTATCTGTGCACTTTTAAGGAGAGATTGCTGAAAAGTGAATGCACTTAACTGCAAAATCCAGCTTGGATATTTTCTAGTTGGTGAGCTCCATGTGAACCATTCTTCTGGCACAGGCACCAGTCCATCATGTTTCCCCCCAGGGAAGCATTGGGATATGCTGCCCAGGCCGTGGAGACCTTGCAGAGATTGCAAGGAAACTCTTTCCTAAGTCTGTCTGAATGAGGGATTGAGGATAAATGTACCTTCTGACCCAGCAGAGCCCAGAAGTGCAGCCTGGCCACTTGTGCCACTGCTCCACTCTGCCCATGAACCTAGTTTCATTTCTGCATCCTAAGACTGGGGACAATCCAGGTCTTTGGTTGATGCAGAGGTGGGAGAAAGCCAGGATCTAGCTGGTCCACCAGTTTAAATATGACCTAATCTCGGAGAACAGAAGGCAGATTGGATACATAGAGTTTTCAAGGATAAGCATGACTGCTGCAGAGAAGCTTTACATTTAAAGCAATAAGGTGTTTGATTAGATAGTGCTAATGGTTGAAAGCTCATACATGCACACACCCTGTTGGTCACTGTTTGCCCCTGGGAGCACAAAGGTGAGGAGAGGCATGACCCAGAGCCCTGTCAGTTCCCCAGGGCACTGAGGGATTTCCACTGTTCCCATCCTCACCCATTGCAACATGCCTGCTTCAGCAGTCCCCAGGCAACCCTTGGCATGTGAGCTTCTTCCCAAACTCAGGTTTTCAAATAAGATCACCAATGCTGAGCACTTTATCAGTCATAAGCTGACCAGAAAAAGCAGCACCAGAAGAAGAAAGTTTTTTCCTGCTGCACTTGACTTTCTCCAGTTGGGTGATTTTTGGGGACTTCTTATATCTTTAAGGAAATAAGACTGAATCAAAAAAACAGGTTCCACTTTTGCCAGCTAAATTTTCTCTCATAATCATCTATTCAAAAGCCATCTAAATTACTCGCAAGCCAGGAGTTTTCCCAGACATACTTCAGAACTAAAAGGACAGAGAACTGATCTCCCATTGCAAGCCTTATTTAGTCATTTACCTCTGAATTTTTGAACTGTTTTCCTTTCTTTTTCTATAGCATTAGTAAGTCATATTTCACAGCACTCACTATGATGAAAGCAGACTGGCAATAGTTTGACACCAGACCAAAACACATTTTTAACCATCTGAGAGTTTTTAAACCATCTGACACTCAGCTGTTTAAAATGTGCAGCAGAATCCAGCATTGTAAAGCAATGAACTCTGAAGTTTTGGGTGATACTGGGAAAATTTATAGAAGCAGATTATTTCAATACCAAGACTTCTTATTAGCCTGGGAGGGAAGAGAGGTGTGGAAGATGAAAGAAGCAGAGAGCATGATTTAACCTAGGTCTAGATTAGCTTGCCTCTGTCCGTCCTGTTTCCTGAAACATCTACTGAGAAGCTGGAGGGTAGCTGGACACTTCCATGCTTCAGACATTTCTTCTTCCCTTCTCTAGCAGGGTTGACTCCATTCAGGGTGAGAACAGGTCCAGCAGGGCTAGGAGCATCAGAAGCTGACTGCAGCAGGGTCTCTGGGTTATTTCTGGTCATTACAAAGGGGTGAGAGAGCAGATCAGAGCATGCAGTCCCCCAATATGCATTGTAACCCATCCTCCGTGCTAGGCTGGTGTTTTGGCTGAAGGGCTGGTAAGCCCCAACCTCTCTAATCTGAGAAAGAGGTAAGGGCATCAAGTCTGAACAGCAATGCAATGCAAACTGGTTCCCAGCAGACATTTTCAAACCAATTTTTCAATCAGCTGAGCCTCCAAAAATGTTGTGTTTTTCTTTCTGTACATCCAGTCATTTAAAATATTATAATAGGAGACACTTTTGGATTACAGCTCCTTTTGGAAGTGAATCAAACCTCTTTGCTATTTCAAAATAAATGCTGAGCTGTTTCAAAGACATTAATAATGTTATGTCCAGTGGAGATGTACTACACTTTTCAGGATGCCTAGTTTGTACTGACAACAGTTCAAATGTATTTATGTTGTCCCATCAAAAACTCAGTAGTTTCAACTTTCAAGAGGATGTTTTTTAAACATCTTGAGTAAATGGAGAATTTGACTTTCTGCCCGGGACACCCTGAGAGCTGCTCCTTACAAAAAAAAAAAAAGAAAAAAAGGAGAAAGAAAGCAACTAATAGGATAATAAATCCCAACATTTTTCTCTAAACAAGAGTTGTTTTAGTTAAACTAGCATTCACTTCATTTATAACAGCTCCCTACATTTCTTTAGGCTATTGTATTTAATAAAAATCTCTGGACTCATCCATCATTATGCACACTTTACTGATTTCACTTTAAACATTGCTGACTAAAACTTCCATTTATCAAGCCTGTTTTGCCTAGCAGTTGTGGGCTAATTTATTTTCACTTTGAAAGATTTGATATCTTTGCAAGGAGCCCGGGTGAAATCAGTGTCCACCCTGCACACCATAACACAAGCTGCCATCTCTCGGGAGCCACCAAGGGTGAAGGAGGAGGCCTGGCAGGGACCTGAGCTGGGGATGTAATGAAGCTTTGTGCCCGTGGCTCAGCACAGGTATCAGAGGCAGGCTATGGTTCCCAGGGGATGCAGGAATGCACAGGGAGAGTTGGAGAAGTCTCAAATCTGGCATTCAAGGGTTGTAAGTAACAAAATGAAGAACAGGTAAGTGTCAAATGTTTGTAATTTTTAATTTGGCAGTCATATAAAACCAGAAATTCTAGACACAAAAAGATAAGCCACACTTAGCTAGCCAGGCCAGCAAAGAGTAAGGAGATGTTTTTCTGAGCACAGAGAGATTTGGGGCTCCTTCTAGCCTGAAAGATGCAGTTTCTCCCATGTGAATATCTGGGGTCATTCTCTACTTTTGCCTCTATAACATGATTTCTACAGCACTGGACAACATAAACTCCAGTGAGAAAACATGTGAAAGGAAGAAATCTCAGAAAGCCTCTTCCATGTTTTTTCTGTCAAAGCAGGATATGGGCCGAAAAGACATCCCTGCCTTTGGCAGCTGCATGAGCAGAGCCTTGTGCTCACTTCTTCCTACACCAGCAGGAGAAAGCACATGAAGACCAAAACCACAGCTCTGCTGGGGTGCATGTAGGAGCAGGAATGGGAAGTGGGCTGTACTACTGTGACAGAGTAAGGGATTAACTTGCTTTTCCCTAGAATACTGAAGGGGATGCAATGTACATCTTCAGCCCTTACCAATACAATCAGCAGCATCTGCTGTCTAGCCTTTGCAAGGTGTCTACTGCTGGCAGGAAAACTACAGTTATTTTATTTGACTCTGTCAAGAAAGGCTGCATTTTGTATAAAGCCAGTATTGACTCATTTATAACTCTGCAATACCCCAAAATTATTACTTCTCATAGGTTTTTTCATATGCACTTGAATTAGGTTGACCAAATAATTTAATACATCCTCTGAAAAACACAGGATGATTACATGTGAGAAAAAAAAACAGCTCAGCACTAATCAGGCAACTCACCTCTGCTCTTTCTTTGGGTTGTTGCATGTGATGGCTACAAGGGGGGTTTGCTAGAAATCCTTTGTTAAAACCAGTAATTCTTAGCAACACCAGCAGCCACTTCCCAGATTTCAAATGTCACACATTCCTCCAGAAGCTTGTTTTTCTTTTATTTTCTTTCAGAAATTTCCAAGCTGACACTTGCAGACACACTGAATGTCAAAAGGTAGTTATAAATACCCTACAAATCCTAGGGAAAAAAAAAACTGGTCAGTCTTGCAGAGCTCGTGTTCTCTTCTGCCTGTTGTACTGGGGATTCCCCTGCACCACCCCTTGGTCTGAAAGTGCCAAAGCCTTGGGCAGGTCACCTAAACTTGCTGTTCACCCCTCTGTAGAGCAGCAATGCCAGCATAGCCCTCAGGGCTGTCCTGCAGATCAGTGGTGTGAGCTTTGGAAAGCACACCAGAGATGGAAGGCACTCTGTGCTGGCCAGGTATTACTGCATGCCCTTCTTCACCATCATCAGTTCAGTGGAGCCAGGACAGCAGAGAACCTGCACCCAAATACCAGCTGTTTCTCAGAGTTCTATTTTTTTCCTGTGCTTAGTGCAGGTCTGAGGACAGAGACATCTTTTCTGACACAGCATAAGAGAGGTGAAGAAAAGAAGAGAATCATACAATCACAGAATAGTTTGGGTTGAAAGAGACCTTTAAGATCACCCATTCCCACCTCTGGCAGTGAGCAGTGACACCTTCAACCAGATTAGGATGCTCAGAGCCCCATCCAACCTGATCTTGAATGTTTCCACTTCAGCTGGGCTGTCAGTCTTGTCACCACAAGAGGGGACATGTGGAGAAAGGTCGGTTTCCCTGCTCCATTGATTTAGGGGTTTGGGGACGACTCCATGGCTCATGGCTGCTTTCTGATGCATGGAGGGAACATGTAAACAAACATCCCAAAAATGTCTGCCCGCAGAGGATGATGCCCAATGCAGTTATTTTTTCCAGCAGGGGAAGTCTTCTCCATGGAGGAAGGAAGGCACACAGCAAATGCTGGATTTGAACAATCCCACAGTTTGTTATGCAGGCTGTTGGGCAGCCTCTGCCTGGTAGATTCTTATAGACAGATGCATAGGACTGCAATCAGCAAGTATGGGAAAAAACCCTGACAACCCTGACAACCCTCAACTATTCCAAGGAAAAAAATCTTTCCCCCTTCTCAAGAGCTGGGTTATGCACAGAAATATGATGCCAGCTGTTTCTAGCACAGGAGCAAATCCTATATTAAGCAGTTTGGGTTATGCCAAGTATCCACATCAGTGTGTAGTATTTAATTATTTTTTCAAATGCCATAAATTTTAGAGCAATGAGATCTAATGGTTAAAGAAGTTTATAATAAAAAGCAAATATTTAGCTGAGTTAACTTTCAATATAATGGGGTAGTACACAACTATTGGTTCAACTTTTGGCAAGTTTCTGTTTTGTTCAGTGACAAAAAAGGTAAAAAGGGGTATGTGCTGGGGTTTTTCCCCATCATCATTTACATCTCTAGTAGATCACATTTAATTATCTTTCTTTTCTTTTTTCTTTTCTTTTGATAATCTAATAGCCACAAACCTTTAAAATCTCTCTGTTTCTTCTGTTTCCATTATTCTTTTCAACCACATCAGCCATCTGACAGAAGAGGGGGTGACCAGAAATGAATGTGAAATTCTACACTCTCGGTTCAGTTATGCTTTAATACTTCATCTTTTTTCCCCATTACCTTCTTTCTATGTCCTAACATTTTGTTTGGATTCCTGCACCTCTGCTTCCTGCAGAACAGAGGTGTTCATTGAGCTGTCCACAGTGGTTGCTATGATTTTATTAAGGTTTTTTTGAGTGGTTGCACTTGATTTGGGAGCTTGTTGTGGGCCAGCTTAAGGTATTTGCCTCCAGCATGTGTTGTTCTGCCTCTATCTGCCTTGAGTTTTGTCTCCCACTGAACTGACCGATGGCTGAATATTGCAGCTTCTCCCAGATATCAGCCTGTTATATCAGATATAACAACGGTCAGCTGCCAAGTTCACCCTTTTACATTTCCCCTTTTTCCAAGGCATTGACAAATCCAACAAATTGTCCAGCCAAATTGTCAGCCCAGTTTGGCAAAGTAGTTAAATGTGTACTTGTTTGCTCTGTTCAGAGAGATGTTTGAATGCATGTGTGGCTCAGGGCCAATTCATACATTGGGACTTCAGCACATGCTTAACCTTAAGTACATGCTGAAGTGTTGAACAGAAATGGGATGGGAGTCAACACCAAGAACCCTTTTTGTTGTCCATCTTGCCAGTATATTAAAACCCCAGCTCTTATCTTTGTTTCATTGCTTCATATGCACTTCCATAGAGGCATCGGTGTTTTAATAGTAAAACTGCTAAATTTCCATAACAACTTTTACAGGAAGTTCTCAACGGGAAATATCCTCTAATCTTTGCTTGTTTTCGAAAGTTTTACTTCTAACCTTCATTTTGAAATTAAGTCCAAAGTAACACAGAGTGGTCAGAGAGTTGAGCACATGTGAAGCCACAAGCAACAAACCCAAACAACTGAAAATGAGAAGCGTTTATTAATCATATCACCTGTATTTTAAATGTTTTCCAAATAGTGTGTTTCATCTCAGCTTCTAATGAATTAATTATTTTATAATGGTTTTTAAGCTCCAAAAAAGAGCACTTTTTTGGGAGAACTTCTACAGAATCCACGGTGTCCCCAGATTTGACACAGCTGATTTGACTTCAGCTGACACCTCACAGTCCTTTTTAAGGAAAAATAACTAAGAGGATAGGAAAATCACCTCTTTGAGAGGGATCTTTCTGTGTGGCTTTAGATTTTATTAAGCCCCACAATAGCATAACTCAAATTTCCATTTAATCCTTTTTGCCAGCCAATGTACTTACTATTGAGAAACTCATTCCTTTTTTATTTACCTTCTCCCATTGTATCTATAAGATTGTAGAGTTGTTGTTTCTGAAAAGACATCAGCATAAAGATAATGCTGTCAAGCTCCATCTCTCAAGGATGCCTGACTCTGTGGTTCCTGTGCACACAAACACCAGTCATGCTGGTAACATCAGGGTCCTGCCTGAGGTTGGCAGCTTGTGTAAGTCTTCTCTGCTGGGTTGGTGTTGTCTGATTTTCACCCTGTGATAGTATGACAGCAATGAAAGAAAATGTTTGCATGCTTTCAGCTAAATCCAAAAGGCAACATTCACATGGGCCTTTTGGTCAAGCCTGGAGGGACTCTAGCTGGAGCTGTTTATTGTGTGTGACTTGGGTACTTACAGATTCGTGACTGCAAAACAGAAATGGTGGTATTTTGTATGGAGGAATTCCTCCTGAATTGTATCAAGGGTTGATACAAGAGGAGCTGCTCAGAAAAGAGAGGTTTCTACATCTGGCAATATTGGATTTCATGTCTGTAAAGCAAAAACGAAATTATGCACATAACAAAACATAAACACGTTGTAAAATGCATTCAGACCAGATTCCAAACACATTGAACACTGCATGATTTAATGATGGATAAACTCAGAAAAATACCCCATTGGGGGGAAACTACAGACTCCAAAATGACAGCTGCTATCATTCCAAAACAAGTAATTGTTTATAAATGAATATTTTTCATGATAAATTATTGAATTACATGAAAATCAGATGACTGCCTTCTGCCAAATTTGTTTTCAGTTTCACAAGACAGAATGGAATGTGCTGCAGATGGTGAGTGAAATTAAAAGCTGCTGGTCTTTTCCCACTAAGGGCTGATTTTTTCCCTTAGACATTTCCAGTATCTCATAAACCTGCTAAATAGTGGTCCCGGGGAATGGGTATCTAGCTAGATATACAAAATATTTTCGATATATAGAATTTCAGGGAATCTCTGCTTAATCTGACCCAGTTGTAGTGCAAGCTAGTATTTCATATTCATTTTATGTTGATTTCTCATTCAAACCCACAGAGTCCCAGCATAAGAACCTCTAATTCTTGCAGGGACTCTCAAGGTTTTGGGATTTTTGAAGTTCTCCTTTATATTCTCTCTTGTTTGCATTTGAAACATTTGAAAATGCACATTTCTTTACATGCTTTTGTCTAGTTTCAGTTGACTCTTACCTTCCCCCCACATTTTGAACAGGGTAACAATAACTTGAAGAGGCTGTTTCAGCTGAATCACCTCTTAGACTAAATCCTCCAAGTGAAGTTTCCAGCACAAATAGTGCTGAGGGGTTTTTTTTGTGAGAGAAATGGTAAAGACCACAGAGTCCAGCTGATCCTTAACAGAATTTTCAGTTCTGCAAAGTCCTTCCCTCTGTCAGCTGCTCCATTCACAGGGATGAGTTAACATTGGTGGCACAAACTCTGCTGGGAACAAAATGCCACGTGCAATCCATCTTGTCCCAGAGAGCCACTGGGGCAGCTGAGCTAAGTCCTGTAATTGCAGCCTTGGCATCAGATCAGAATTTTAAAAGACAGCACATCTGTATCACATTTCTTTACAGTGCTTCACATAGCTTCCTGACTGCTGTAGAACTGGATCTTCACTGCATCCCGATGTCAGGTAAGCACAACAAAAACACACCATAAGCACATCCCTGCTTCCCCAGCAGAGAAACATAACTGGTCCCCACCCCAGAGTGGGCAACAGCAGAGGTGAGGCTATAGCAACAGGAAAGTGAGCAATCATAATTTCCCTGATAAAACCTTTCAGTTGCTCTCAGACTGTGGTTCAGAGATCACCTAAACTGTAAATTGTACCTTTGTGGTACAAAGGTACCACAAATTGTACCTTTTCTGCCTCTTCTTTTTCTAGCCCATTGGTATACTGGTCACCAGGTTCTTGCTTTAACTACACTTTGTGTAAAGAAAAGGATGCCGTTGGATTTGAATCTGAAAGCAGATGTCTATGGTTACACATATAAGTGCATGATTTTATATACATGCACATATATTCACACGTACTTGCACAATTTGTGTATCATACAACTTTTAAAGGTTGACTTGTTTGTCTGTCTCATTTGACAGAAAAATAACTTCCAAATTTAATCAAATTAAGACAGTTTTAAGAAGAAAAGCTTCTCTGTTATTTCCCCCATCAGAACTTTGCCTTCATATCCTTCTGTACACTAAACTCTAGATTCACTTCCCTCTATTTCTAAATGGTCTAAATCATTGTGGTGTTGCTGCAGACAGCATGATGAAGAATGGAAAACCAGGTCAGGTAGTAATAGGTAATAAATTGAATGTCCACAAGCTCATTATGAGGAGATCAAAAATCCCCATCTTGACATAAGACTAGCTGTCACAGAAGCAAAAATCAATTACTTTGGAAGTTTTCAAAGGTACTCAAGGGTGCATACAGATTTCCTCTGTTTCTAAAGACTAAACACTGAGGGGAATTTCTATGCCCCTTCTTTCCCCTCTTTTTCTCCTATTTTTCTCCATTTTTTCTACATTATATTGCATTGAAGACCACCTTCTAGAGCACGCTCATGCCATAAGTGAATTCTGATGTCATTATGTGATAGAAATCTCTTCACAAGTCAAGCATTCACCACTTAAATAGTTTTGCTTGGCGAAAGCTTGTATGTGATGACCCCAGCTGTAAGTTGCTTCTGGATATGGCATTCTGTTTCTTTTGATGGTTTTTCTCAGAGCCATTTGAACAGATCACCTCATGGTGAGCTTCAGACTTAGGCAAACCCACTGACTTTCACCTGTAACAGCAGTGGGGCCCAGGCAAAGAAACTCCTGCCAGACTGTGCAGAACAAGGCTGGATAAAGAGGGCTTAGCCTCTCCACTGGAAAGGGAAGTGAAGGACAGAAGTGGATTGAGGCTTTTAGTCTTCCTGATCCAGAGTTAAACCCTCACAAAGCCTAGTCAAGGTTATCCACCTTGCATTGCAAAGGAAAAAAGGATATCTTCAGGTCCACAAATAATCAGTCCCAAGGATAACATTGAAGCAATTGATGATAGCAGAAACTGCTGTTATTGAGCTGCAGTGGACCAAGGACTATAGAAGTTGCACATTTGGCATTCAACTGCTTTCACCTTTTCATGACTATGCATGGTTCAGCCAAACCATGTTGTGGAATGTTAAGTTGTGCTGCATCAATAGTAATGGACCAGGAATTATGACATGTTTTATGTTATCATTCATTTAAAACAGATAGTTTAGATTTCAGCCACAAGCAAAAGTTTATATATAATATATTTATTACAAACAACAGTGAACACTTAAGAGCTATTATTTTAAATCTAAATGACATTGTGTTTAGTATCCATTTCCTCCAGCTCTGCAATGTGCAGCCTGTGGTGTCTGTCATCTTTCCCTGGAGTTCTCCTAGATACGAAGTGACAACTTCTCACAAGTTACCAGAAACAGGAGAAAATGTGGAGCCCTGCTCCAATGAGCTGTTTCACATTACAAGAATTTACAATGAGCATCTGACAGAAGAAAAGCAGTGGAGCTTGAGAGGGGAATGTCATGCAGTAATCGCTTGCTATCATCTATGTATATGGGGTGAGGAGGACAGTATTTAAGCAAAAAACACATAAGGAAACACATTGGATTGGTGAGTGGGCTTTAGTACAAAAACTAAATGATGCTTCTGAAAATCTTGCCATTTTACGGACAATATTAGGTCTGGACATAGAGCTTGTGCAGAAAGCAGTAGATGGCTGTGGAGAAGGAAGGGACTGTGGGTCCCCTCCTGCCACCACCAGCATCCACAGCCAATCTCTGGGTCAGCCCATTCAGCTGCTGCTTCTCCAGCCTTTCCCATGGCTGAGCACATGCAAGTGCAGAGGATACCAAACCATCCTGTCCCCTGTGCAGGCAGGGAACCCTGAGTGCAGCCCTGGAACAGCCACACTGGCCGGGGCCACCATCACCTGCCATCAGCAGAGGTGTGAAATGGAGCCCGTGCCCCATCCTGTCCTCTCTCTGCTATCTGCCTTTCCATAACAGAAGACCTGACTAAAAGCTTCCAGCTTACCTGCTCTTTTTCCCTCCTTGCCATACACAGCCAAAACAAGGGCCACAGGTGCTAACCAGAGAGGAATGGGTTACCTATATCCACCTTCAAAATGCCTGACCAGTGAAACCAAAACCTACCATTCCAAATTATTTTTGGTTTAATGATTTCTTTGAACAAAGGCAGTAGTGGGTTGTTCCCACCAGTATGATGGAGATGTTGCACTAGGCAAACCTGAGCAGTCCTTGCCCCCTGGGTGTTCACAACATGAAGTGTAGGTGAACTGCAATACAATAGGTCTCAGGACACTGCTTCAAGTGGAAATAGAGCAAGCAATTTAGAGAGTTTTCAGGTGCTTCACATTTTCATTTTCAGCTATCTACACAAATAAAAAGGCCTCAACTATTATTTAGTCTCCACTCAAAGTATAATTTTGACATTTGGAAATCTGATTTTGTGATCAGAAACACATGTAGAATAGAATTTCGAAGTCAGCAAAGACTCCAAGCATGATTTTATTGGGAGCTTGGGTATGCCCTTCAGAGTAATTGGGATGTGGAATGTGGAAGTAGTTTTTACAGGAAAACAGGGATAAGGCCTCCTGTAGCCAGCCCCAGGCAATGGAGCGAGTAAAATATAAGAAGAATTCACATTCAACTTGATAATAAGGTTTCCTAGCATGTTAATTAAATGAAGTCTCACATCCCCAGCCCTGTTGTTTTAAACATTTTAAGGCATTAACATTGCACAATAGAAACACAATTTCCCCTCTCTCCAGATGTCTATACTAATTTGATTTTCCTAGTTGTTAGCTTTAAACTTTCTATGAACATGAAAACGTATCCTTTCAGCAGTGCTGTTGTATTTTCCCCCTTCTTGGGTACTAATTGGCAACAGTGTTTTTTAAAAATAAATTCTTAAAATGGGAAAGTTTTGCTGTTTATCCTATACTGAAGCACTGTTTTCCACAGCTTGACTTTGAAAGAAAACAGTGAGAAAACAACATCCATTTGGTCCTGAGGGTCTGAGCCTTCACAGATAACATGAAGGAGATTTAGGGAGTGAGGTAAAGCCAGAGGAAACCTCATAAATCATATCCCATCTTTCTGCTTTTTAAAGTATTGGCTTAAGTAGGAACAGGTTGCTAAAATCCCTTTGGGAATGCAAGTGTACACACCTCCTTTGAGCTCTGTGCAGTGACTCAGGTGGATTGGGAGGCAGTGACCCAACAAAGCTATTCAGTGTATGGGGCACAGGTACGTGTGTGTGCTGGCAAAATGCTCTTCTCTACAAATGGGAGAGCTGGAGCTGTGGTTGTATATACACTGAGAGAAAGCTCTGCAGCTGGTGAGGAAGGCAGCAAGATCTCCTGCACTCAGCCATCTTACTCAGGCATTTCTCCAGGACATGGACAGGGACAATCATCCTGAAGATCACTGTCACAGCTTCAGGGTTCCTTTCAAAGCCAGAAGCTGAAAAATCCTACTATCAACCTATTGCCAAGAAAAACTTATACACATTGGAGACAAAGGAAAACCTTTCACTGGCAAAACTTTTTAATTAAATAGCTTTCAGCTTTTTTAGTTAAAAATTAAATTTTAAAATACAGTTTAAAGACTATAAGCATAAAGAGTCTTCTGTCTTGATTGGTCCAGAGTATCTTGGTTCTCTTGTAGGAATCATTCTAGTGGCAGACAGGCCAGCAACCCCTGGGCTAGCTTGGGATAGAGTTAATTTTCTTCATAACATCTTATGTGGGACTATGTTTGGGATTTGTGATGAAAACAGTGCTGATAATACATGTATGCATTAGTTATTGCTGAACAGTGATTCCACAGCATCAATGTTTCTTCTGTCTCACACTGCCCTGCCAGAGATAGACTGGGGGTCTACATGAAGTTGGCAGGGCACACAGCTGAGGCAGCTGACTCCAGATGACCAAGGGGACATCCCAGAACATATTATGTCATGTTTAGTTCTAGTTCTGGGATGGTGGAAGTTGGTGGGAACAGCAGTTGCTCAGGAGCTGGCACTGGTCTGTTGGTGGTGAGAAATTGCTTTCGTTTGCATCACATTTTTTCATGTGTTTGGGTTTTTTGCCTCTTTCTGTTAGTTTTTTCCTCTCTTTTTTTAAATTATTATTATTAAGCTCTTCATATCTCAATTACTTTTCTCACTTTTATCTTTCTTCCCCTTATCCCACTGTGTGGCACTGGGCAAGCAGCTGTGGGATGCTTAGCTGCCTACCAAGTTGAAAACACAATGGTCCCCAAATTTAAACTATATTAATGAAAGAAATCAGAAACCTGACTTTGACCCATGCTATTTGGTTCTCTGCATTCTCCCTGGTGCAATTTTGGACTATACTACACCATTTTAGTGAGAAAGCATTTTCCTGTACGTGTGTGAGCCATTCCATGTGGCTGTCCTCAGAAGGAAAACCAGGTTCCCAAACCATACTATTTATTTCTGTAGTTTTAGCTATAGATTCAGTCCCAGATTCACTCCCAACCCAGAACAGTGAGACCCCAAAAACTTCACTGTCGCCTTCATCCTGTGAATTCTTCTGGAGCTTACTGTTCCCTTTACTCTTCAAGGAGCTGAGGAAAAGTAACACTTAATATCAAGGATCCCTCTCTCCTCCTAACTGTTTCTGAACTTTGGAGAGACGACCTGAACAAAGTTTCCCTTTGAGTTTTGCACATAGCCTAACATGGACCAAATTCTCCACTGAACTGTCTGTCCATAGCTCTCAATGGTTCATATGTAGGCTCAGGACCTGAAGTGCCCATGGTCTGTCACTGATTTGTTGTGGGATAAAATCTTCAAAATTTTTAATCCTAATTATAAGAGGAGCCCTGTTTGCTTCATTTCTGAACCATCCCATAATGAAAGAAATACACCAGAATGTTCATGGAGGAGTTCTTCCAAGCTTTTCAGGGGTGTTACATAAGATGAAGACATATTTTACTTCCAAATGTTAATATGGAAAGGTAGTTACATGGGAGACCCTGTTCTCCCCTGAAGTAAGGGCTAAAATCCTCTGTAATATATAAGGATTAAGGTTTGATTCATACTTTATTTGGAAAGGCTTTGAAAGCAAGGCAGTGAAGTGATTTGTCTCATTATAGAATCAGGTCAGTAGCAAAACCTCAACCCATTCCCTTGGGTTTCAAAATTTTTCAGTCACCTCCTCAAATGGGCTTAGACTTTAATGGCCAGTCTGAAATCATATGGGATCACATGAATAATTTTTTTCCTGCCTGGGCAAAGGCTTCAAAGAGAGCTCAGCAGCAAGAGATCACACTTGTGGCATTCAAAAGGGTACTGAGTTCAGATGTGAAGTGCAGAAAATCAGATTTCTGAGAGACTTGTTGGTAAAATAAATTATAATGGGAAAACACAGTTAATGATACTGCTGTCATTAGAAGGGTTAGAGATTTTTTAACACAGTATAGAGTACTACAGGCATAATCTTTTTAGAATTTTTAAGCCCATAAATCTGACTGGTCACAGTGAAATGAAGGAAATTCCTTCCACTGTGGTGGTAAATGTTTCATGAAATGGATTAGGAAAGCCAAAGCTCATCAACAGTTGGAACTGGTGAGGGATGTAATGGGCAGCAAGAAGGGCTTCTGCAGGCACATCAACAGCAAAGGAAGACTAGGGAAAAGCTAGGCTCAGTGCAGAATGGTGTAGGGGAGCTGGTGACACAAACATGGAGAAAGCTGGAGTGCTCAGTGGTTTCTTCACCTTGGTCTTTATGGGTAAGAACACTCTTCAGGAACCCCATGTTCCCAAGACCAGCCAGAAAGCTCGAAGCAAGGAAGACCTCAGTAAAGGTCAATCAGGTTAAGGAACATTTTAGGAAACTGAACATAGACAGATCTGTGTGAACTGATGGATGTATCTGTGACTGGTGAGAGAGACGGCTGATGTGTTTGTGAGGCCATTCTTGATTATGTTTGAAAGGCCATGGCATACAGGGTGATGCCTTGAGAGGCTACTTAGAACAGAGGCTAGACAGTGTTAAAAGAATAAAGTAGGTATTTATTTAAACAAGGCCTTCAAAGGACACACCTTGGGCAGTACAAGAGCCTGGCTGTGGCTTCACCCAAGATGGACACCAGGTCACGAGTTTTCACACTTTTATAAGTTTTGGTTCATTTACATGTTGGGGTTAATTGTCCAATTACAGCTTCAGGTTATGAAGTCCCATCCTCCCAGTTTGCTCTCCTCAATTTGCTGTTGTTTATACTTTTGGGCCTGAAGCTGCAACAGCGTCCTTGGTTCTTGGGCTGGAAAAGGATTGTTTTGTCTAACTAAACTGTGAGAAGAACTTGCTAACATTTATATCAAGTTCAATTATATACTAATGCAGTACAGAATCTGGATAATAAGAAAGCTGAAACTTAAGGCATCTTAAGGAGAAACTTAAGGAAAGGTTTCTATGAAATGAGAGACCAAATATCACTCTATATTGGAGAAAGGCAAGATGATCAGAGAACCCTGGGTCAGGCATTCACACCTCAGTCATTGGGAAGGTGATGGAGCAACTAATCTTGAAAACCATGTCCAAGCACAGAGAGGACAAGAAGGTGGTTTGGAGTCAACAGCATAGATTTACAAGGGGTAAATCCTGCCTGA
The DNA here is from genome assembly GCF_028551555.1 of Melozone crissalis. NCBI lineage: Eukaryota > Metazoa > Chordata > Aves > Passeriformes > Passerellidae > Melozone > Melozone crissalis. The sequence goes on from NW_026535780.1 coordinate 21,054,920, forward strand.
CTGAACCAACAATGTTTTATGATTAAATGACTGGCTTGGTAGATGAGAGGAGAGCAACAGTTGTGGTCAACACTGTCTCCTGTAACATTCCTATAGATAAATAGAATAAGTACAAGCTAGATAGACAGTGGTGGTTGCAAACTGGCTGAACTGTGGAGTTCAAAGGGCTGTGGTTAGCAGCATAAAGTCCAGTTGGAGGCCAGTCACTAGTGGGGTACCCCAGAATGGATCTAGGTCCTACACTGTTAATTATTTTCATTATCACCTGGGTGACAAGGCAGAGTGCACATGCAGAAACCTTTTGGAAGATACAAAACTGGGAGGAGTGGTTGATAAACCAGAGGGTTGTGCTGACATTCATGGGGTAGGGACAGGCAGGAGAATTGTGCCAACAGAAGTCTCATGGAATTCAAGAAGGTGTGAATTCCTGAGTAGGAACAACTCCCCTGCATCAGAGCATACTGGAAGTTGACCCAGCGGAAAGCAGCTTTGCAGAAAAGAGTGTCTTGAGGGTCTGGATGGACACCAACTTGACCATGAGCCAGCAATGCACCTTGTAACAAAAAACAAATAGAGCCAATAGCCTCCCGCACGGCATTAGGAAGAATGTTGCCAGGAGGTTGAAGAAGTAAATTCTTCCACTCTGTTCAGCACTGGTGAGACACACCTAGATGCTCCACTCACATCTTCACATCTGGACTCCTCAGTACGAGAAAGACATGGACACATGGGAGCAAGTTTGCTAAGGTGTGTAAGGAACTGCTCACTTGTCATGCGAGTGGCTGAGAGAGCTGGGACTGTTGACCATGGAGAAAGGAAGGCTTAGTGGTAACCTCACGAAGCTGATAGGACACAACAGAACTTTTCCATATTGCTTAAGTTTGCTGATCTGCAGAACATTGCATCATGTGGAACAAGCCTATATTATGGGTAGACTTTCTCAACTGAAGAGATCCTGATTTCTGAAAAAGAGTCCTTTGATCACAAGGGACGCCATGGATATCTTGTCTGTAAGTGCTTCTTGATATATATATTGAAACACTAACCCTAAGAATGCAGCAGAAAATATGACAAAGCAGAATATAGAAAAAACTTGTCAATTTCCATTTGTAGTTTTGGTTTCTTCCTTTTAGAAAAATGAAAAAAAAAACTTCAGCAGCCATATCCAACTGTATTATTCCTCATGACAGTATAAAATAGTGAGATATCTTCACAAACTAGATTAAGAATCATATTTTATACTGCTGCATAAAATTGCTGAAGCTGTATAGAAATCTTTTTTGTGGATCAGACGTTATTTTAAAAACTCCAAGCTATTTTTTTCTCATACTGTCTGTTTAAGCTACTGGGCAAGTTGTTACATGAATAAATATATTACCTTGCTCTGAAAATGTAATATTAAGTGCTGTGTTATTGTTATAAAATACAAGTTGATCAGACAGACAGAGAGAATTATTCTGACAATGGTGTTCACAAGAGTATCATTGTACATTGAATTTCAGTGTGTAATATGGCAACTTGTAATGGGCACAGACTGAAATGCAGGAAATTCCATTCAAACATAAGACGGGCATTTACTTGTTGTGAGGATGTTTGAACACTGGCACAGGTTGTCCAAAGTGTTTATGGAGTCTGTCCTTGGAGATACTCAAAACAAAAGTGGACTCAGCCATGAGCAACTTCCTATAGCTGACCCTGCTTTGAGCACAGATTTGCACTGGATAACCTCCAGAGGTTCCTTTCAACCTCAGCAATTTGTGATTCTGTAAAATGTTGTGATTAGATTACACAAAGTGTGAACTGAGAAGTTGCTTGCAAACCTGTGTGCTCCAGCCACCCAGAGCCAGCAGTGAACCAAGACCCAGACTGCTGAGAAAGACTTCAAGGCTCTTTGAAACTGGGGAACCTCAAAGAGTTTCTGAACTGCAGTGTCTGGAAATGCTGAGACCCTGGCACATACATATGCTGCTTGACTTCAGCAGTAAGGGACATAGGACACAGTCCAAAGGTGAACCACAGCTTGGCCCACTGAGTGGTTACCTGGGGAAATGAAAGAACCAGGTCTCTGGGGACATGTAGCTGAGTGCGGGGGCACCTACAGAGTCCAATTGCATCCCATTGCTCTGAATGCCCCTTCTGGACTGCCACAATCATCTGTGTGCCCTTCAGCATGGCATTATTAGGCTGGGGGTGAGAAAAGAACACAGAGTGAGAACAGTTCAGCTTCCATTCCTAGAAGTTTTCAACTGCCTCAGACTGTATAAAGCCCTCAACAACGTGGCCTGACCTCAGAGTTTACCCTTCTTTGAGCAAAACATAAGTCTAGAGACCTCCTGAGATCCCTTCCAGCCTGGGTTACCTTGAGTCCTACACACTCACATGAATTGCAGAGCTACCCAGTTCTGCCCATCAGTGTCCCCAGCTGATCCCCTGGCACTCACATCTCAGGGTTTCCTCTGGGATTTGGGGCATGCTGGCAGTGGCAGAGACATTTACCCTGTGGGGAGCCAGGCTGAATGTCCAAGCACCAAGTTCTTCTTGCTTTTCAGGGACACTGTTCAGACCAAACTGCTGCTGACTGGCTGGATTTGTATGGCTCACCAAAGGCTGGCTGTGGATGTGAACCCCCCACGCCAGGTCTGAGAATGGTGCTGCTCAGCAGGTCTCACCTAAAGAATGTTTTACTGAGGTGGTTGTTTCCTGCTGGCTTGTCTGGGCCTGGGAAGTGAGTCCTGCTGACCTGCTCTTATTCACAAAGGCCTTTCTCTGATTATTTTTTGTCTGGGAAAATTACTTCTATTGTCTCAGCTTATTTATTTGTATCTGCCAAATGAACATTTCACTTTCAGCTCTGGTCAGAAGTCAGAAAGGAAGTGTCTTGGCTTTTCCCACCAAAAAATCTTGGGCTGCATTCCATGGTGGATGACAGAAGACAGCTTTCTAAAGATTTAACCCATTTTAAATTAGTTAAATTAATGCTATTATGTGAATCTTTCTCACTCTACTGCCTGCTTTGTTCTTTTACACGAGCAGATAGTGTTGTGTGTTCAGAACAAGCCATAGTAAAGGGTTATATCATTATTATCACCATCCTTGTTTCTAGGTCTCTATCAAGACCCAGAGTTTATATATTTTTTCCTCATTCAAAGTCCTTCCTTAAGCCCTCAAGACTTCTGTGTGAACAAAATCAAGTCTTAAAGATTCTGAAGTAAATAGTTTCATTTACACATGGTTGTGTGTTTCTGTAATTAGATCTTTTAAATTTGGTTTGAGATACAGGACAAAATGTTCCTTGCTAATAGCTGGTCTTACACAGCAGAGTTTTCTTTTGAAGTATCATGGATACATGATCCTATTTAATGGCAGCACTTTAAATTGCAGGCTGGCTAATTCTATGTGAATTCTTCTCATCTGTTTCATATTTCTCGTACACATTACTGTAAAATAAGCTGTACCCATTTCTGTCAGTGAAACCACTGTCCTAACCTACCACTTTTCTTCGAATCTGATAATAATGGTTGACTTTACCTCAAGAGAAAAACCTACAGGCAAACATGTCACACATAGCACAGTTTGACTAAGAACAGATACATGCCACTGGTCATAAAGGGTAAACACTTAAGACATTTAACCCAGCTGAGCAGTACTAAATGGAAGGCAGTGGTCATCTGGCTTTTGAATCACCTAATTGACATGTCAGAAAATAAGCATTTTATTGACAGGAGGTGATTGCAGAGAAAAGTAATTTTTCATTTAAATAGCCAGATACTTCCCTTCCTCCTTCCCTTTGTATTTGCAGTGCAGGGGAACATTTTGTTAAGAAAGCAAAACCACCAAAACCAGACCCTTTGTTACATTATTTTTGCCTAAACAGCTACCTTCTGATAATTATTTTCCTGACTGCAATAATCTATAGAGCATTCCAGCATGGAATAGTTTCTAAATTGTGTTCGCTCGCAAAGTTTTTAAATTTGGATGCCTTTTGAACAACATTAGGATTCAACTCTCCCTGAAAAACCCCTCAAATCTCATGCAATGCAGTGGTAATTCTTGTGCGATGAAATAACCCAGTCTTACCCCAGTGTAATTCCACTGAAGTTGCCATTCCCGCTTCTCTTTGGTACCAGCTGGTGATAGATAATGGGAACAAGAGGGTTTTAAAGTAATCCTGTGATTCTTACCCCAGTCCCCAAAACAGTTTCAAGAATACTTCAGTGCAGGGCTGTGAGTTTTTTGTTTGGGCTCTATGCACCACATTTTCCTTCCTTAGCTCTCCTCAGCCATGGTGACACCCTCCTGTTGGTATAGAAGGTAGAAGATAAATCAGCTGAGGGTTGATTATCCTGTAAGGACTGACTGCCAGTGCTAGGCACGTGTACCAACATGGACAACTCTCCCTGTGCCTAAAAGCCACTTGATCTTGAGCTGGCTTAACATGAAGACAGTCAAGGATGACTGCAGAGGGGCAAAAGCTGTCACCATGGTTTTTCAGTGCTTGTCTCAAGACCCAGATTCCCACCACACCACCCCAGGCACCTAGCCCTGCATCTGCTTAAAGGAGAAAGACAACCCCCCAGTGACCATTAGAGTTGTCTTTGTCTTGTCTGACCCAGCTGGGTTCTGCCATGCCACTGCCTCCCCTATCACCAGGGTCTAGGGCTGCACTCTATCTTGCCAGACTTACCAGATGCTTTCCCTGTTGCTTGCCCCACCACCACAGACACCTGTGCCATACAGGATACCTCCAGCTGTGCTGGTGACAAGTATCCTTTGGAGGAGAGTTAGATCCAGGGTAAGCCAAACCATTTTTTTTGTCTCAGAAGCCTTCAGTGACTCTGCCCAAGGAGAGCATAAAGAGCAGCAGCTACCATGGAAGAGGGTTGAAGGTGAGGACAAGGAAATGAGGGTGATGACAGAGGAACACCTCACCTTTGTCCTGGTGGAAGGTAGCTGGAGATGCTGTGGCAGGGCAGCCCTCTGCAGCCCAGGGAGCTAGTGCTGTCTGACTGCAGCCCCTCTTGCCCACAACAGCATAGCTCCAGCTGTTTACAAGCCCTGCTTCTACGAGGTTGAAGGCACAGAGACGTAAGTTAATACAGTCTGGGAGAGCACTACACTGGAGACTCGCTCTCAGTGGAGATAAAGCTCCTCTTCCCCACACTCTGAGAGGAATTTTGCAGATATTGACCTGCATAAGTTCTTTTCTGAGCAATACTCTTAAGAACTTCTATTGACAAGGACAGGCAAACTATTTTATCTTTCAAACCTAGTTATGATGGCCCAACACAATAACTCTACTTTTGGAGGAAGCAATGAAGATCAGCTAAAATGCTGTGCCTTCCCATACAGTGAACCCATCATTTGTGTGCTGTCCAAATTGGGTTTGTGGCATTCATAAGATTTCTTGCCCTCAAAGCTGCTAAGAGATTAAATCATCTTTTTAAAAATTTTGCTATTTACACACAAAGAAAAGAAAATAATTGGAGCTTACTCATGTTTATAAAGCCCTTACACATCATAAAATGCTACAGGAAAATATTTCTCTAGATGAAATGTGAAGTTTTCACATGTCTTTTTTTTGACCACCAGTCCCACACACTTTGTTTTGAAGATGAAGAGGAGTTGTTAAAACTGTCACCATTCTCCCTGCTCCTTGCAAGGACTGTTTTATAATGTGTTGACTCAAAAAGGCCTTTAAATATGTGCTCAGTGGGAGTCAACTGAGACAGTAGCCATGCTGGCTCAGCACAGCAACTTATATTTAGCAGCTGAGTATTGAGCATGAGATTTATTTTCAGAAGAAACATCCAATAATAGAGATGGCTGTTGTTTTTCTATTCCTTTCAAATTCATCTAGCAAAAGCAGAAATGTGATGAGTATCTGAGCCAATTTCTATTTTAAGAGTCACTTAAGGAGGTATTTCAGCTAGACAAAATAAGAGGTTCAAGAAAGTGACAAAAGGGTGTTGTCAGATAAATCATTGTCAAAGTAAAATGTTACAATATTAATTAGAGAAAAAGCCCTTTAAAATACCATCCTACTACTCATTATTAATATTGGTTGCTATGAATACAACACAGTTCTGCTGGGTCATTTACTCAGAAAATATCTGGATGATCATGCTATCCTGGAGAGCTTCAACTCTACTTGCTCTCAGGGCTTCCTCTGGAAGTAATATGTTTTCAGAAGTGGATAGGGAGTTAGACCATTCATCCTCTTTCCACCCAACCATAATTCTTTTTCAAAATATGTTATATCCACTCTTAAGGAGAAACTTAAACAACAGGTATGTTGGCCTGTCACCGTAGTTATGTGTGTCATGGAACAGGATCTCTCCTCAGGGCACTTCCTATGCAAATAGACATGTGAACAAGCCTGGGGGGTTATAATGGGAGCTCTCAGAACAAAGATAAGTTGATTATGTGTTCCAGATTTGAAACCCCCCGATGACATCACGCCCCCACTTCCCAAGATCATTTGCTGTAACATCTGTGTGTAATGCTAGTGCGGTCTTGATAGTTACTGGAGCAAAATCTCAAGTAACATCTGTGGCCTCATTAAGAACCAGGCCTGTTTGCCTTCCTTTAAAAACTACTTTTGGCTTGTGTCACCCGCTGATTTGTGACTTGTGTCTGTATTTGCTCTGTTCCCAGTGATTTCAGTAAATTGAAAAGTGTTCAAAATCCCTGAGCCCTGGAGATTCCTGTCCCATCTCTGATCTCTTCTCACCTGATCAAAACTAGAAAGAAATGCTTACTGACCCAAATCCAAAAATATGTTACTTCTACAGTTGTTCCAAAAGATCTCTGCTTGCATTTCAGTCCTGTATGTAGCAGGGGGAAAGCGCCTGGGCAGTGTTTTCCTGGAACTAATTATGCCAAATTCACAGAGGCATCTGGGGGTCTAATTCCCATTGACTTCCTGGGATGTCTAAAGCTTTTTGTGAATGTAAGGATGAAATCTAAGTATGAAAATACATTCTCATATTACTAGTCCTAGGAGAGATGTCCAGCAGGAACCACAGGTTTTGCTTGCTCATGGACTGAACTGGCAAGCATCAAGGGATCTCATTTGGTTTCGCTCATTACTTTCAAATAAATCACAATTTTCTCTAAAAGCAGGCTGCATTCAAAAAGTTCTTGTGTCCAAATAACAAAATGGCTCATCCTTACCTGGCCTACTATAAAATATTTCCACTGCATTTCAGGAGACAGAGGTAGATGATTATGAGCCATGTCGTGGACTGTCCTCTCGCTTTCCACATTTGCCTTCCCTAGCGCAGGCAACACACATCTCCAGCTCCCTCCTTGATACCATGTCCTACACACCAGACAAACATAGAATATGAAAACTCAAGCTTGTTATTAATTTTACAGAATCTTCCTGCCCCTCCCTTCTCTTTTTCCATCTGAGGACTGACTGTTGGAGCTCCCAGCGTCATCCATGCCTGGGGATCTGGGATAGAAATAAATAAAGGTTGATTTGGGGACTCCAGGGTGCCCAGCAACAGCCCCCTGAGTCTCACCAGAAGAAAAAAGACAAATATTGGTGCCTATGCAGGCTTCTGAAATGCCAGAGTTACACTTAGTGATTTACCAAATCATGAATTCAGTGTCCAGCTAGGAAGAAGTTTGTATCTGATGCTATATGGCATAGCAGACAGTGTGTTAGCACATGCCACACTTGTTTGGGTACAGACTCCTTATCTGAATCATAATCATGTAGGGAAAGGAACATATATTTTATTAGAAGAATTAAATAATCTAAAACCAGGCATGTTTTCACCTACCTTCATGTTTAGGCACTTCTATTACCCATTGACCACTTTCTGGCAGTTTATTTTAATCTCTCAAAGCATTTAAAAGTACACCTCACAGACACCACTGTACAGGGCCATAGGCAGGAAACTCCCTGGAAGGCAGTTGAGGATGTTAGGCCCCCCAAAAATGGGATATAGGACCCAGCTGAGAGATGAAGAAGCAGTGGAGATGTCTTCCACGTACCCACGTACCGTTGACACCAGAGGGAAACCATGGCAGTGCTTGGGGAAGGGAGACAGTCAAGCAGACAATCAAGCCAGCACCCTCCATCTCTTTCTTCCTTTCCACTCTCCCCAAGGAAATCTGAGCCTGTAACACGAGCTTGGCATGAAACCTGGGCCTGATTTTCAGGTTGTTAATGCATAACACAGCCTTGATAATTCACTGAAATCAAACAAGATGGTAATTTAGACATGCTAGAAATTATCTATGGTGCAAGCAGGGAAAAGCTTCTAAAACTACACACTGTGTAGTACATCCATAGACATAACTCACTGTTCAGAGCTCCCAAAGAGGAGCAGCCTTGAAAAGAAAGGCAGGCCTGCAGAACATTGCATACACAACATAAAGAAAAATGGGATATTCCCTGAAGGAGATAGCCCACTTCCCCTATAGCTGGTCATGTGAAATCTGGGAACCAAGTGGCATGGTAGAACTATATTGGTAAATTTAGTCCTGTTGGTGAAAAAAATCCACCAAAGATAGAGCGCAGTGTCAGAGGTAAAGTAAAATCATTTAGAAATAAACTATTTCAAACCCCATTGTGAGGAACACCAGAAACACTGCATTATTACTGTTACACTCCAGGTAACTGCTATACATATATATATATATATATATATATAAAATTGCAATGGGTATGACAATGCTGTGAACATTGGCAGTATATCAACAGCAGGTTTGTTACTTCTCTTATAGCTCTCTATTAGTTCTGAGAGTCAAAATAACATTTTTGGAGGGGTGCTAGTTTGTTCAGTGTGGAAGGAGAAGAGTTGCTCTGGCATGGATCTTGCACTGGGACCCTCCCTAGGTAGCACAGCATGACTGGCCCTTGGCAGCTGCAGCCAAGGCCTCTAAGAAACTTCTAAGTTTGAGGTTTGGTCTAACAAAAAATGCCCAACACATTAATTTGACTTTCAACATTCCTGCCCTAAGCCTGTCACATCAAGCTTTATAATCAGCTTCACTAGCTGGATGGGAGAAGCACAGGGTGGGGAGGGCAGCAGGACTGGACAAGAAGCCAAATTAAGCAAAATCAGAAGGAGCTTTGTAATTTCTGCCTGAAGTCCCATTAGACATTTTTTTCTCACTTTTTTTTGCTAAGCTAGTGCAAAGTTCTCACTCTCTGGAGTGAGTTACGAACTCCCCCAGGTTGGCGAGTGTGCTGGCAGAGAGATGCAATCAGCCAGTTTTTCATTTTTGAGCAACTACTAATTTCTAAAAATGTCCACTTGAAGCATGTAGTAAGCACGTAGAAAGGAGTTCTTTCCAGGCCCGTGGAAATGTTTATACTCCCTCTTCTGCCTAAAATAAAAATTATGGGCAAGTTCCTGGCTGGTGAAGCTCAGTGTGACTCCTTTGAATTTCTTGGCATTTTTCCACCCTCTGCCAGCTGAGAACCTGGACATCCTTAGCTGTTCAGCAAAGTCGGCAGAAGGATGAAGAGAAAGAGCATCATTCCCAGCTATCAAATGCAAACATTTCTGCACTTTTCTCACTAAAAAGCAAGCTGCCTTAAAGATGAAGAAGAGGCTGTTTCTCACAGCCTCAGCCTGCAAATAGAAACGTGTGACAACAAGAGCTCAAATGGGAAAATTCCATTTCAAATTCTGGGCCTGATAATGCAATCAATAAAGAAATAAATCTGCAGTATATGGTCATTCTAATTAGAGTTTTAGCAAAAGAGAGATCAGAATTACAAAATTCCTCTGAAATTTCCAGTAAATACATATTTGTTTATTAACATAGATCTGACCGTGTAGAATTTAGAAAAATAAATATCAAGCATTTACAGTAATTAGACTCCAAAAATTTTAGATTTACACATTTCCAGTGAATAACAGAGTTCCTATTAAATAATATATTTCTTCACCCCTGGAAGAGATGAAAACTAAAATTCTATGACTATGCAATATACAGAGATATAGGCAAATATGCACAGGTGTGTTTCTCACACATCATCTTCCTTAGGCATTTCATAATTGTATAAAGTTACACACTAACTATACATAAAAGGAGCATTGACTCTGCAAAGTCAATAATTAAATGTTAAGAAATGCTGGAATCAAGGACACCACTGTAAAAAAAGAAATTTTAAAAAATTGCCCAGTACAAAAAAAAAAAAAAAAAAACAAAATTTCAGATATTCATCCCAGTTTGGAACAAAATTATGAAACAAACCAAACCAACAACAACAAAGAAGGGAAAGGGAAAGGGAAAGGGAAAGGGAAAGGGAAAGGGAAAGGGAAAGGGAAAGGGAAAGGAAACCACTACCAAAAAATTTCTATCACTGGACTTCTCTGCAGGCTGAGAATTGTGGCTTTTCATCACTTTTTGCCAAAGATTTCATTTGCCAGTAGGAGAGCGTGCAAAAGAAAAAGGCAAAGGTCTACAGAAACAGGTGCTCCGGGAGACATTTCACCGTCATCCATCCTGTCTCCTCAGCCTGGGTCTGCTCCAGCCTCTGCTTCACCACCATAACAGGATTAATTTGTCCAGCTGCTCTTTCCCACTCTGCAAAACCTTTTCATTCCTTGCTTCCTATCTTGCACCTTACCTGGGAGGCACTGGGAGCACAAGAGAGATGCTCTCAGCTTTCCAGGCTGTGCCTGGGGCACCAGGACCAGAGGAAGAAATCTCAGGAAAAGCCTGCTCACTCCCTCCCTGCCTGAGCTATGCTCAGGGCAGGCAGAATATTTGGGATAAGAAGTACCAAACTTTAGGCAAAACAGATGTGGCAGATTTATTTTTTTTCACAGCTTCATCAAATTTAACACCTTTTCATGGGAACAGGAAAAGGCATATTCTGAGCAGCCCTTAAGTAATTTTAAGACACAAGGGACAAATGCAACAGTGCTAGAATTCATCAGGAGAGTTTTTTTCTTACTCTCTTATTGATAGAAATGGCCAGACTACCTAATTTGATTATTTGCCCAGCTAATTCAACATGGCATGGGAATTTCAGCCCAAATATTTAGGCTCAGTTATGTATGTGGAAGATGAACTTATATGGGAAACTTGTAAGTGGAAATTGTACTTACCAACTCTTCCTAGGAAAGCCTGAAAAATGTCCCCCACTGCAACTGATGGAAAGAGAACAAGGAACATTTTAAGAAAATTTGTGATATATAATAATTGGAAAGGGCAAAAACAATACCTGATAATACCTGACAATAACTACAATGCTTTAAGATTGTAGGAGGGGTCCTGGGCTCTGCATGAAGTAGACACCTGGCCATGTTCTTGTGTGAGTGCTCCTGAGTGACTCCTCCCTGTGCTGCATGCATCAGGCTTCAGCCTGACCTAGAGCACTGCTCCTCCTCCCCATCCCAGCGCTCAGCAGCTGTCCTCACCCTGCAGCATGACCCCACTCTCAGCATGCCCCACACAGACCCTGCCTCTCCACCCATCCACCAAACCCATGTCCCCTCTCTTGACAGCAGGAGAGTTACTGCAAATTAGAAGGCAAAATAGCTGTGAATGAAAAAGATTTTCTTCTCTCAGTCGCAGCATCTCAGTGCAGTGGAGAGCCTGGTCTCCTCTCACTGAAACTGCAAAAATTATGGAACACCTAGAGGATGCTGTGGGTGTCAAGAGATTAAACCTTGCCCTTTGGTGCACCTTAACAAAAAAGAAAACAGAATAAATATTTGAATTTTTCAGTCTAGGGGAACTTAATCACAGTGCTCTCTGACTTTGTGTCTCAGGTGTTCTAGCAAGCCCAACGAGCTGCCCATGGGAGTGGGGCATTTTTGCCTTTGAAAATAATCCTGGGACACACCATCAAGATCTTCAGGAAAGAGTTTATTTTGGATATTCAGCTGATGAACTTTGCTCTAGTGCTACTCAGTAGGACAGTACCTGAATTAATGCAACAAGGAGATGACATCATGCCCCAAGAGTTGTAGACTCATGGTAGTGATGGTGCCCAAGGTATGTCATATAAAAAAGAGGATTGAGAGAAGAGGGGTCATTATGTTTCCCAGGTATAACAAGCAAACTCATCGTCTGGCAGCAGTGGGATGAGAGTGGCATGGCAGGAAAACAGCAGGGCTGCTCATCTCAGGGACCAGTCATCTCAGGGGAGCCACCCTGGTGGAGATCCCCGCCTGAACAATGCAGCTGAACAGGACAAGAAGGGCTGGATCAGAAAGAACAGCTGAAAAGTGCAGGATTTAACTACTGGGTTTTGCAAGAAAGGGGAAGAGGATGACTGTGGTTATGGCTTGATAGTCTTGTAACAGCCTGCTGCTTTCTCAAATAACACCGAGTGTGCTCTGTCAAGCAGGAGCCACCAAGCACCTGCTTCCCCTGAGCCTGCTTCGGGAGGCTCGGCCAAACATAAACACGCAGGTGAAGAGGTTGAGATGATGAAAGACAATAGACCATTACCAGGGACTTAATGGTGTTGTAAAGGAGATAAATGTCTTTGAAGTAACACCCTTAAAACATGTGACCCTTGGGCTGACCTTTCCTTTCAGATTATGGTATGCAGATTGTTTTATACTGGCTAGAGCAAACAGAGCAAGCAGAGCTAGCATCTCAGTCCCTGTGATGGGAAAGTACTTGGACGTCATATCCATTTAGACAGCCTGTTGTTTACTTTAGCTTGCCAAAAGTAAAACTCTGTCACAATTACTGCCTTTCAAGACACATATCTCACAATCCAAATAAAGCAAGTGTATTATTTTGACCAGAATTTAATTATGAAGACCGAATCCTGAACACAGAGAGCCAAACCCAAACCATCCCTCCAGTGATCATAGGCTTTCTCTATTTTAGAAAAGTGCTGTTATGATTGTATGTCACTGGAGCAGGACAGTCTGGAGGATTGAGGTGAACCTGAAGGGGTCACCCCTAGAAAGAGCAGAGATGCTCGAAGCACAGTGCATGAGGCTCTGATTGAGACTGTGAGAAAATAAGAAGAACTTACCCATTCTTCTTTTTCCAGCTGGGAGTATGCCAGCATGAATCTGCAGTTTTCTTCTATGTATAATCACAGTACTCATTTATGAGATTAAGATTGCAAACTCTTCCAGTCACCAGCAGCTTTTCTGCTTTGTGTTTGCATGGTGCTTGGTATAACAATGCTTCAAGCCACAGCTGGTGCAAAACACATAATAAATAAGGGTAAGAAGAAAGCTGCAAACGTTATTTGAAAGCTTGCATACACAGAGTCTTTGCTCCTGTGTACACTTTGAGAAAAAACAGAAAACTGGAGTTTTTCTGAATTCAGATGCAGGGAGCTATTTCTGGTTTTCACAGGTGAAGATGGGCACTACTGAGTGAGGAAAAGAGAACAGATACTGGCAAGAGAGGTCTCTCACTCCTTTCAGCACCCTTGTTAAACAACTGAGTCAACTTTAAAGAACAGGGTCTGAAGATCCAAGCCAGCCTAGAGCTGCCTGCTAGGGAGATGGGACACTGAACGTGCAAGGAATTGCTGGAGCTCAGAGAAACTGGGCTGGTCTGTGCACACACAGCTGGAGGGGCAGAACTGGGAACGGTGCCAGGGCAGGGGGTGGAAAGGGGGCCATGGTGGGCTGGGCATAGGGTGGTGCACCTTCAGCAGCCACGGAACAGACACCCACAGGACTCCTTGTAAGCCTCAGAACTGTGGAGGAGAATGGGGCTCGCAGACCTGGGCAGCAAAGCCTGATCTGCTGCTGTGCCTCTTCCCCTAGCTGCTGTCAGATGTCCTACACACAGCTCCTGGCCTCTGAGCCCACCCTGGAGCTATGTGAGGAGGAGGCATGGACTGCTGCACCTATTTGCAGCCACATGAATGCAAAACCCGGGAACGCGCCCTGTGAATAAGCCAGGGAGCTTCCTGAAATAATTCTCTGCATTGCTGTCCCACCTTCCTGCCTGGGCTGGGGACAAGTTGCAGCCCGCTCCATCCAGCTGGCCCGGGGTCATGCAGGGCCCTGGGGCAGGGCAGCCCCGCAGGGCACACTGGGCTGTCCCTGTGCTTTTGCCTGGTTTTATTTGGCCCTGGTTTTTTGGTGACCCCGTAGGCTACAGAGGAGCCTCAGCACCAGGGCAGTTCTGGTTACCCCTTTCAGAAAAGTACCTGTGTTTTCAGCTGTGGGAAACAAAGGGAAGGTGATGGGTAGGACCAGCAGCTGGGTCCAACCTTAAAATCTTTTGAAGGAAGTAGAAAAACAACTCTAATTACAAATGGACTTTGGTGCTAAATTGGCCCCTTGTCTAAGTAGAGAAAATCCACAAGCTTTCTAAGAAACAAATAAAGGTGCTACATGGATTTGTATGTCCCAAGGACTTGATCCATAATTATTATATGCTTGGTGTGTTTTTCTAAGCTAGATTTTGTTTTCTCAAGCCTTGTCATTTAAATGTCTCTCAGCTGCAAATGGTCAGAGGTTAGGAGAGGGCTTGGAAGATGGCATAATGTCTGCTTACCCATACTTATGCTGTCCCCTAAACTGCTGCTTTGGGATATTGAGTTAGATGGATCTTCGCCTAATGAACTTGGCTGCTCTCAAGTGCTTATAAAAATATATCCTATGTTTGCATGTCATGGATTTCAAAGGGGTTTGGTTGGGATTTTGGTTTGGTTTGTGCTTTAATTAGCTGCAAACTTCAGTAAGCAGCAAAGCCAGTGGTATTTGCACATAATGCAAAATCCACCCTCAGACAGAGCTTGCTGCTGCTTTTAACCTTCCCCGTTGCCAGAAAACCTGCTCTGTTTGTGCCATAGCTGGAATCAGTGGCATGGTGAGGGTGGGGGTGGGTGGGGGGCAGACAGGCATCCCTCAAGGAGGGCACCTGGGCTGGGGGATTTTCTCCTCTAGAACCAAAACAGAACTTGACACTGGCATGTTTTTGACTCTGTGCCACAAACATTTGCACTCCACAGAGCTTTCTTAATTTGGCTAGATGGTATTTATCCACTCCTTGGGAGAGATGGCTGAGACTCCAGGCTGTTTGATTTATGCCAGTTGTTCAATTTGTGACAAATGCTGTCAACAGTTGTTCATTTTAATTACTGTTCTTGGGCCCAGATGTCTCAAAGATGAGCTCAGCACCACATAAATATAATAAATACAGATAATATTAGCAACTCAGCTTCCTTTCTACACGAGTAGCATGGAGCAGCCTACTGCCCTTTTCCCCAGTATGTCTCTCCCCTGCCTGCCTGTCTTCAGCATGGCACAGGAAGCAGCACTAGGAAGGGGAGGTGGATTACCTTTCCTTCCTCTGCTGATGGGCTGCTCATGCCTGCTGCTCCCACACTAAAATCACACCTTGATTTTTTCATCATGTAGGTACATATCACTTTTCCCAGACCACACCAGAGCAAGCCCTCTGGCCTCCACAGCAGTGCTCTTCCTGGTCCTCCAGACTTTGGGACAAATGGGAGAAACAGTGGAAACAGCAGAGCTCTCTGCCCATTTCTGTGCTCTCCAGTATTACTAGAGACGATTGTACCAAAAGGGAAACTATAATTCTAAAAACATTTTAGCAGAACGACTTTCTCAAGGCCTTTGTTCTCTTACTGAGTATACAACTCACTACGTGGAGAGCTTTTTTCATGAGAGTTTCAGTGCCTTCCTCATCCCAGCTGGAGCTGGCTCATAGAAGTGGCCTTAAGGTGATTATTAGTCCCAGGTCATGCATCCCCCTGTCACCTGTGCTGGACACCCCATCATTCCCACAGGCTGTTCAACACTTTTTGGAAAAGGTCATGGGGATAGGGACTTTGGTAAAACTCAGGAGGGATAAATACAACCCTATATCCTACCCCAGCTGTGGAAAGTCTTGTTCTCTGCTTCCTCCAGGATAGTGGATGTTGTTCACTAAAACTTGTTAAAAAGTGTATCCAAAGTCACAACTGGGATTCCAGTGCCTGTACATAATGAATAAGCAATGTGGGCAATTTAATGTCTATATTCTAACTATCAGCTCAGAGCAGGAATTCTTTCAAGAGTGTTAAGCCATGTAGGCAACATTAGAACCTAAGCAAATTATGAGCAAAGTTATTTACCTTGTGAAACCTCTCGTATGTAAATTTTGCTCCTTGGCACTTCCTTAACATTTTACCGCTGAGTCAAGCAAAAGAATTTTCCTGTGTAATTGCAGAAAGCACTTCAGACAGCTCCTGCCTTTGCCTCTTGCCTCCTGTCTCCACTTGCCAAGGAGGCAAATACTGTCCTCTGCCTGGCGGGGGTGGGGTTTGACATGCTTGGCCTCCTCCAAGTGGGGCCAGGGTCAGTGAAGTCCATGTTCATCTGAAGAAATGTGGGGGCACTGGGAGCCCAAGCCCGTACTGGCTCTGGATGCTTTTTTGGCAGGACTGGTGATGTTTCCCATCGTGGCTGTCTGGGGCAGTGGCTGGGCTCAGAGAGGACATGCTTCTGCCCATGGGTGACAGCCACCCTGCAGGCCTCCCCTGAGCCCAGGCCACACGGCAGATTCAGGGGATGGAACGGGGAATGTGACACCCTGGGCTCCGGGGCCAGCTGGAGGTGGGAGGACAGAGCCGGGAGCGTGCTGTGACGCCTGGAATCACACTGGACACATACGGTTATATTTAAGTGCTGGATGTCTGCTGGCTGAGGAGGCCGAGGCAAGACTGGACTTGATTAGACATAATGACAAAAATGGACCAACTGTTGCTGAGAAAGCCTCTGCAGCAAAGTATTAGCTCTTTGTTATTGAGACATTACTGTCTGAGGCTTCACTGCTTTCAACTCCCCATCGTTATCTTTACAGACTTCCACTGCACTTTAAATAGGTTCCCAAGTTCAGCTCTTTGCCCTCGGCCATAAATTTAACACACTAAATATTTTCATCTGCTGTAGAACACACCACACTGGGGAACTTGTTACTTCATGGCAAATAAATACAGCTTGAAAACAAGACATGCTTCAGAAAATATTTTTTTCAAAAGTAGAACCCTTTTCATCCTAAAAATGTTAAAAATCAACATTTTTGTTTTCCAGTGCCTGAGTTAATGTATATCTTTTATTATACAGTCAGTACTGACTGTGCTTCTCTGTATCTAAACATAACATATAAAAAATAACAAATTTAAATTATCTTTTGAATATTTATTTATTTATTTGCTGTTAAAAGATACAATCAATATATTTATTTTTCAGGCTTCATTTAGTATAGTGGTTTTATTTATGGTTGCATTTATCTGCCTGCGTTCATACCCAACAAATGCATCAATATATCTTCTGTTGTGACTAAATGCACTTTTATATTATCTCTAATATGCCTGGGTTGTTTCTATTTGTTCAAAGGTACCAGCAGAAAAGTGGATTTCTATGCAAAATTTTATGTAGGACTAAATAACCCTCAGTTAGACAAATCATTAAAATATATAATTTAGTTCTTTGATCATATTAGTGGAGATTTTACTTAAGTAAAAGTGACCCTGAGAGTTTTGCCTTTACTGGCAACTGCAGTAGCTTTTAATCTTTGTGCATTATATAAAAACCTGGTGAAGACTCTGTACCTTCACAGCTGAGCTTCCTGAGATTTATGGAGGCAGAGGTAAAACAGGCAAGAAGGAACACGCCTGTACCTAATGGCTGGGGGACTTCACTGAAGGATTTTACATGAAACAGTAGCTGGATAAAAACCAGTGATAGACATAGAATCACAGAATAATTTAGCTTTGAAGATACCTCTGGAGGTCATCCAGTCCATCCCCCGCTCAGAGCAGGGTAAACTTCAAAGTGAAATACAGCCTCAAGTTAGATCAGGTAGTACAGGGTCATAACCAGCTGAGCTATGAGTATCTCCATGGACAGGCTCCTCTTGGGTGTAGGCAGCAGAGCAGCCCTGCCCAGATAACTGCCCTACAAAAGTCATGCTTTTTGCTCAGTTTCCTCACAGCCCTGTGATTCTGACTGCAGTTTCTACACAGACCTACAGGCCAGAGAGAGATGAGGGTACTCGCCTGAAATGTGGGAATGTGGTTTAAAATCCCCTCAGGCAGAGGAAGCCTCAAACCCTTCCTTGAATGGTGGTCCATCTGCTGTGGCCAGAAGCGCCGCCGACCACAGGCTTTCTTGTATTATTGATTCAATCCTGTGTCTGTTGCTAAAAGCATTCGGATGCCGCTTCATCCCCTCCCAGCAGCTGCACTCACTCAGGGAGCACCCCAATCCCAGCCCCATCCCTGTCCCTGCCTGGGGGCTCTTGCAGGCCAGCGCTGCTTCTCCCCATGGGCAGCTTTGCTGCTGGATCTCTGCAACTAAGGGGCTCGGTCTGGTGCAAGCACAGCAAAAGGCACCCACTCAGAGGGGGCTGCTCCCCTCCCTCTATTTCTGAGCCAAAAAGATGTCCCCCTGGTTTCAATCCCTGAGGAATAGAACTCAGCTAGCAGAGGGGTGCTCTGGGACAAAAGGTTTTTATCTTCCACGTTTGGGGATGGACTCCCTTGCTCATGGTAACCACTGGAGAGAGTGCTATAATTCAAGCAGCAGAGACAGCAGGCTCTTCTTGTGGCCCTGGGGCAGTGCTGGAGGGCAGCCAGTGGTGTGGGCATCTTACAAACCCCCTATTACCACCTGCTAGAGCAGGTCCTGGTCTGGAGATAGAGACCAGGCAGCAGCTTTCATCCCTGCTCCAGACGCTGAGCGCAGACAGATCCTCAGCCTGGTGGACACAGGCAGCAGCAGGACTTCAATCAGAGGAGATGATGCCAAAGTGAGTTTAGTCCTCTCAGCCACATTCTTGATATACCTTGCAGTGGCAGTCTTAAAATGCCCATTTATACCTTTCCTACGTCAGGATTTCAGAGTCACACTTTCTGTACAAATACTGTTAGGAAACTGCTTATGCGTTTTAAAAAAGAATTAGAGAACATTTGTTAGGAAAAAGCAGGCTCACTAAGCAACTTTTAGAATGGGCATAAAACAAAATACTGACAATGCATAACTTTGAACATAGAATCATCGTAGGGAAAGACCTTTAAAGGTCACCTAGCCCAGCTGTTAATCACCACAATGTTCATCATTAAACCAGGTGTCAAGTGCCATATTCTCATGTGTTTTGAACACTTCTGGGGATGGTGACTACATCACTTCCTTGGGCAGTCTCTTCCAATGCTTTCCAACCCTTTCTTAATATCCAGTCTAAACCTCCTCTGGTGCAACTGATGGCATTTCCTCTAATCCTTTTCCTTTTTACCTGGGAGAAGAGGCTGACACCCTCCTCACTACAAACATATTTCAGGTACTTGTAGAGAGTGATAAGGTCTCCTCTGGGTTTCCTTTTTTCCCAGGCTGAACCATTCCATCTCCCTCAGCCACTCCTCATAAGACTTGTGCTCCAGACCCTTCACCAGCTCTGTTGCCCATCTCTGGACATGCTCCAGCACCTCAATGTCCTTTCTGAATTGAGGGGCCCAGAACTGAACACCACACTCCAGGTGAGGTCTCACCAAGGCCATCACACAATCTTGTGCCTTACCCAGATCCCGGATGCTGGCAGTGATGTTTTCTGGACTGACCTTCCTTTACAGCAGACAACAAGGTTGGAGGAACAATACAAATATTTATTCCTCCCTACATTTTTTCCACATTTTCCATAAGGATTAGTGGGACCACAGCTGTCTTGGTCCCCACAGTGACTTGTACATGCCAAGTTAAATATGGATATTCCAACCTTCTGTAGTCTACATCCCTTCCCTCAGTCTGCACCCCTACCACTGCAAGATGCAGAAATCAGGTCTTAGCTTGGCCAGCTCCACACCACTCCCTGCCTTTCATTTGTCCTGTGGCATGAGTACTCAAACAAAGAACTGTGCAAAGGATCATCTGGGGCTGGGTCCATGTCCTCCTCCTGTGCAGTTACCTGCTTGGTTATCAGCACACAGAGATGGTGGTAGTGCAGTCCAAAACTCCAGGCAGGGAGAGACAAAGTAGGTGATTCCCACATCTACCCTCAAGTTCAGCAAGCACAACTGAACATGCAGTGTGCTCCCTCTGGGGAAAGGTTCCCACACAGATAATGGGATCAAGGTGTTTTACAGGGATTAGGGCCTATTATAAAGGTACAGAGGATATTATATATTTTAATTTGTTATTTATATATAAATATGCATTTTATTATATGCTCATATGCATATAAACTATCACTGTTAAATAGCTGTTAATATGTAGATATGTAATATTGCATATATTATTCTGGCAGTGACAGGAACTGAGACAAATGTTTTTTGACCTGGGACATATTCTACTCATCATGCTTCAGTGCCACAGAGCTGCTCTGACCATGATCCTGCTGTTTGGAGTTGATCTACAGGGTTCAAAGCAGAGCCTTTCCAGAAAGAAGTGCTTTTCTGGAACACAGAGCAGTGCCCTTCAGTTCTATAGGCTTGTAGCCTAAAGGATGGGCATTTTGTGCCTAGCTGCAGGGTAATTTTGCTGTGGGATATTTCAGAAGGCACTTTTGTTGATCAGTGAGCAAGATATGCTCCTTGCCTCCTTTGGCACGATGGAAGTCCCAGCTTCTTTTTTATACCCTCTTGAGCAGAGATTGGATTTCCCATGGGGAAGAAGTCAGGTGACTCAGAATGAGGGGTGTTCTGTGTATAGCAGGTTTCTTTTATTCTTTATCCTCAAACAGAGAAGGGTGAAATGGCATGGAGGCAGTTCCCATTCAGGAGATGGGGCCAATGAGGCAGTGATCAGCCTAGGAGTGCTCAGCCCCAAGGTCTGCATTGGACCAGGAGGGAGGAAGGCAGAGAGCAAACCACCCCAGAGCCTTCATCCTACAGAGAAACCCCTCAAGGTTCCTTCAAAGCCCAGACAATGGTCACTCACACACAAAAATAGTGTGCACAATAGCACCATCTGGTGACTTTGGCCATCAGATTGTATTTCCATGGCACCATATTACCCAGGGGACAATTTCCTCTCCAGTGCCTGGGCTGCTGCTCTCCATGCTCTTTTCATAAAATCAGTGGTCTCAGTTTTTCTGCAGAATCAAAAACAGTGGACATGGCAGAGTCTTTCAAAACCACTCCTGCCAATCCCCCATATTGTTGCTGGTGTGACCCTGAATTTTAACGTTCTTATATTTCAGTAAAATTTGGTTTACTTTCTTCTTTTTCTGTGTTTGTTAGGTATTTGGCACATATAGCACTACTATCAGATGCTAGGAGAACTCTCACAGGCCAGTTATGAAATGAAGCATTTTTCTGGCTTTCTTGATGGTTTGTTCCTATTCCTTGGAAGCAATGTGTCACTGCACTAACACACATTCCTTCAGGTCAACAATCCCACCCTGATCACGCTCCACTGCTTCTTCCACTGCCACTAATGCAATATTCCAAAGAAAATCCCCCACTCAAGAGTAACCTTTGAGGGAAGCCAACCATGTTGTCACCCTTTTTGGCTGGAACATATAAAAGTCTTGAAGTAAGCAGTAAGAAGACAGAAACACAGCCCAGAATTACCACGAAGTATAAGTGCCCAAAGCATGTCCTGTTTCCTCTGCCTCACCTTTTTTTTATTCCTTGTTGCATGAGAACACAAGCAGTGACAGGAAGTTCTTTTTCATACTCCAGAGAGGATTCTGAGGGTCTTGGTTGGTTTGAGGGAGCAATGAAGTAAAACTTAAACACATGAGCCGAGAAAACCCCCCTTGCTCCAGTCATCCAAAGCAGAAGGAAACCTATTTATGGATTCCTCTTCTCAACCAGCTGAGAGTGATGCTTGCTCATTCCTCTCTCTCCATGACACCAGCCCTCCTTGGCTGCCGGCCAGTCACATCACACTACAGTCATGCTGGCAACAAAGGTGTCCCATATACCCCTTCCACTGTGCTCTCCAAACACCTCCTGAATTTTTGTCCTGAGACATCCAGCACATGGAGTCTCTGTCAAGATCCACCTTTCCCAGAGCAGTTCAAGGGCAGGTCTGGCCTTGCAAGGGGCTCCCAGCTGGGTAATAATCAGCATTGACTCCATGATTTACAGAAGGCTGATCAGTCTCTATTAAGAAGCCTATTGCTTTTTTATATCCTAGTTTGCTACAAGTAGACCTAATTGGTCCTCTAATTAAAACACCATTACCATAGGCTAATTAAGAAACCACCCTTTGGTAAATAAATCTCCATAACACATTCCACATGTTCACAACAGGTACAGCAAGTCAAGGTAAGAATTGTTTCTCATTCTTTTCTCCGATCTTCTCACAGACTTTCTCAGGTGATGCCTGGGAAACTTGCGTGTTTCTCTCTGTGGTCAGAGAGCTGCTGCCACAGGTCAGCTCCAGGCTTTACACAACCTCATGAGCTTTGGCCACCTCTCTTTGTGTGGCTGGTCTGTGCTGTACCAGCAAATTAATGGACACCTGCACTGTGATGCATTCAGTCTGTACTACAAACTCATCTTACAAGGATGTCCAATATTACAAAGTCATCATTACAATTAAATATCTACTGACTACTTGTTAGGTTCTTTTGAAATATTGTGTTTTGATATGACAAGGGGTAATGGTTTTAAATTAAAATAAGGTTGATTTGGATTAGATCTAAGGAAGAAGTTTGGGTTTTTTACAATGGGGATGGTCAAACACTGTTACAGGTTGCCCCAAAAGGCAGCAGATGACCCATCCCTGGTAACATTCAAGGTCAGATTGGACGGTGGCTCTGAGCAACCTGGTCTAGTTGAAGAGGTCCCTGCTCATTGCAGAGGGGTTGGACAAGATGATCTTACAGGTTCCTTCCACACCAAACTATTCTATGATTATCAGACACAATTGAAACAGCATTCACCTTTCCTTTGTAGATGAACAAAGCATATCTTGAGATCAGTCTTATCTGCTGCTTCTGCTGTTTTGATTATGCACTTGCTTAGAGTCTGATACTCAGAGGAGAAATAGTTGCAAGAAATCATCCAGAAATTAATACCAAGATGCAGAGTTTCCTGTCTAATTACACATGCTGGATGTGGTCAAAGAGCTGGGACATTCTTCATGACCAGTTTGGTGTCCCTGTGGTTTTGGAATGCCCTGATCCCCTGAAGGCCTAACTCTCTGCACATGCCACCAATTCAGGGACACTCTGGCTTCTTGCAGAGAGAAATGCTCAGATGGAAATCTGTGGCTTCTTACCCCAGTTTTCATTTTGTCCTGGGCTGAACTGCCCCTGAACAATCAGGCCGCATCTGTTCTAGCCAAACAAACACAGCCAAGGCAGAGCTACAGCACTAGCACATGGTGGTCCAGACATTGTCACCATAGACCTGGCTGAGCCCCCATCCAGGCCTGGCAGCTTTTCCCTCCTCTGCCTGTACTGTGAATAAGGGTAGAATGTGAAAATGGTATTTTTAAATTACGGTGATTTTCAGTCTGTGAACTTTAATTTTGAAACACTAAGATCTCCACGGATTTCTTATGGGTGAGTCCCAAAATGTGTCCTAGTTGTGTATTTTATTAAATAATTCATCATGGTTAGTGCTTCTGTAAGTTAAGATACGAGATGAAGTCTGCATCCTTTCTGGTTAGAGTGGAAGAAAGCCTCTACTGCAGAAACAATCTCTTGGGTGTCTGGTTTTTTTTAAATTCTTTTTCTTGTATAATATTTTAAAATTAGATCAGCATTTAACCCCATTCTTCTCCCCACATAGGCATTATGTCTCATGCACCTTACCAGCAGCCTTTCCTGTACTGAGGGCTGCTGAAAGGCCAATAAGGAAAACCTGGCTGTGAAGTATTACCTTAAGCATAATTTGTTTCCCCATATTTCCAAAGTGTGTGATTTTTTTCAAAACTTGAGGAAAAGCCAGCTTTTCACTCAGGGGAAAAAAGCCTGAGAAGGTGCTCTTAGTGAAGGTGGTAAACAGTGAGATTGAAGATAATATCTCCCCAAACCTTGCTGTCTCAGCTGCCTGCAAGGGCTCATACCATACCAGAGAGGAAAGAGAAGCAATATCAACCCCTCTTGCTGAAACAGCTTCACTTGTCAAGGAGTTGTGAAAGACCATTTTGACCACAGGGAGAAAGCAAGCAAAAGTGCTCTCAGCCTGAATCATCTGCCCAGAGAGGGACTTTGAGGGTCTCATTTTTGCTCTAACATCTATTGTTACAGTTCCTGGAATGATATTTAACATACTATAATTAACTGGTTATCAGACCACCACTACCACCCTCTCCTGGCACACTCCCATGGAACACAAGGGCACACAGCAGTGGCTCAGGCCCCTGGGCCACATGGCTGGAACAACATCCAGCCTAGGAGAAAGACCAAGCTCGTGCCAAGCTCCTGTAGGCTGCCAAATGGACGTGAGGTGCTCTTCAGCAAGCCAGTGCTGAGTTTGAGGTGCCTCAGGTTTGCTAGATGCCAGAAAGAAGAGTCCTTTCCCAGGCCTCTGCCTGACTGTGTTTTCTCAAGCCAAGCCCAGTGCCTTGGGCCCAGGCTCCACGTTACTGCCATGTCCTGTTGGCAGCAGGCTGCACAGCAGTGACACCTCAGAAGGAAGCCCTAAGCAAGGCCCTCAGCCTCATCCCTTACCTGTTCCCATGCCTGGGGGACCTCTGTGAGCAGATTGCCCATCCCACTTTTCCTGTCAGAATCCACTGTGGGGGCCGGGGAGGGACCTTTCCCCTCTTCCAGCCTGTGCTGAAGCTCAGGTCCAGGAGCCTCACTGGAAGCAGAGGTGACCATGAGGGTGACTCTGGTGGCAATGGATGGACTCCTTACCCCAGATGGCCAATGTCACTGCATGCTGTCATTGCCTGAGTGTGGCTCCTGTGGGAATCAAGACACAGAGCGTGCCTGCTAGTGCCACCCCAATGCTAGTTGGGAACATATTGGCATAAGGATGTTAATTCACAACATGATTCCAACAAGAGCTAAAGATTCTATTAAATCTTTTGGGTCAATATGACACTTTAAGGGTGTTTTTTCCTCTGCAGAAAAGTGGGCCTAAAAAATAAATGAAGCTTAAATGTGTTTTTATCTGCCATATTTTGGCCTATTAGTTTTGATAGGGCATTTCAGCAATGACAAGGGACAACAGAGTGGTGACACCATGGTAGAGCCCACCCCTGTGCCCACAAAGAACTTACTTTTTCAGTTCTTGGTCCCTAGCACACCAGCCTGACCCTCCAGCCTCCTTCCTACCTCATGCCATCTTTCCTTCACAGCCAGCCCCTGACTCTCTGCCCTTGGGCATCACAGACTCAACTGCTGAAAATGAGCCAATGAAATCTGTTCCAGGTCTTCTCACCATCTGTCATCCCTTGTTTGTTACCTGCTTCACCTCCTGGTCCTTACATACAGGGATTGCAGAGCTGCTGGGGTCCTCGCTCAAAAGAAATAGAGGTTTTGAGGTTTTTTGCTAAAGCATAA
This sequence comes from Melozone crissalis, assembly GCF_028551555.1. NCBI lineage: Eukaryota > Metazoa > Chordata > Aves > Passeriformes > Passerellidae > Melozone > Melozone crissalis. The sequence goes on from NW_026535780.1 coordinate 21,080,300, forward strand.
TTGGTAGCATGGCTGCTTCAGAGGAAAAGGTGCAGGGGATTCTGTATATGTCTGTGTGCTCTCTAATGTGTTTTGTGAGTCTGAGAGAAGGAATATCTAAAAAGGACAACAGAAACCAGGCATAAGAAGTGAAAGAAGAGTCCAGGATACAAGCAAAACAATTCTGAGACATGCTAGAAGAAAATCCTAGAGGTGCATACCAAGGAGAGGATTTTTGGTGCTAGAAATATGGTCCCTCTTGCAGAATCACTGATGAACATGTAAGACTGATTCAGTGTGAAACACAGAACTCTGGAAGCATACATTCCTTTGACTCCTTTCCAGGATTTTGAAAGATGAGAATTTTCTCCCCCTCTCCCTGTGTGCACCAAGAGTATGGCTCAACTCTCAAAACCTATCTTGTCTTTACAATTTGCTCTTTTGAAAAAATGGATAAACACAAGTCTGTTACACAAGAGGAAGCAGCTTTCTTGTATCCAGGACTGATGTGAGTAAGGGGCTCCAATCTAATTGCACCTTCTCCTGACCATGGAGGTCTCACAGAACTGTTGATCCCAGCACAGCCAGTCCAGACAGAGCCCAAGCAGAACCTGACCGAAAGAGCTGCTGTCAGGACGTTCTTGATGGGGTTCTCAGCTTACTTGAATGCAAATGCCAGCCTCCTCAGGAGCCAAAGCAGGCAGATAGGCAGTCCTTGAAGGTGAGCAACAAGGCCCACTCCTCCTGGGGACTTGGGCAGTGAGGACACGCTGTGGGTTGTGGGTATTGGGTTGGTGGCCCACAGCAGGTGGGCTTTGAGGGCAGTCTGACCTGTGTGGGGTCTAGACCAAAGCAAGGAATTGTCTCCTGCTGTTCAGGGTCTGTTCTGGGGGGGGAGCTGATGGGTCTGTTCCTGATGGTACTCCGTGGCTGGCTTTTTTTTTTTTTTTTTTTTTTTTTTTTTTTTTTTTTTTTTTTTTTTTGCATGTGCCAGCCAGGCATCCTGCAAAGCTCTCTGCTCTCTTTTTTATTGTTTGGGTTTTTTTCTGTTTTTTGGTTTGATTTGGTTTGTGGAGGTGGGATTTCACAGGAAGGCGTTTTTTCCCCTTCCCTTTCCTCTTTCCCTTCCTCCTCCCCTTCTCTGTCACCCTCTCTCTCCCCTTCTCTCTCCTGTTCCGTTTTTCTTCTTTTTGTATATCTAAGGATTTGTCTTTCAAAATAAGCTGGAAACTGAATCAGGGAAATGTTGGAAAGGAGAAAATCCAAAGAAAATATTGGGGCAATAAAGAAGACCTGGCTGAGGGGGAAACCACGAATGAGTAGAGGATTTTATACCTGAGTTACATCTGAGTTTCACAGCTGAGTTACTTCTGTCTCAGGGATGAGGGAAGTGGGGTTTCCCCGGTGAGAAGGTGGTAGCAGCAGGGTGGCTGGGGGTGATTCCCCAGCTGGTGCGGTTGCAGCAGGGGCAGGGTCACCTCTCCTGACCCTGGGTGTCCTCCTGACACCAGCCTGTCCCCCCAGTAGCACCTCAGGGAAAGCAGTGGGGTGAGAGGTGCCTTTCTCAAAGCAGAAATACCAGACATCCTCCACCTTGCAAGGGGGACAAAGGGTCAGAGGAGAAAGGCTTGTCCACGAGACGACAGAAACGGGTCAGTTTTCTTCCTGTTTCTGCTTCTGCAGAATTGTTTAGTGAACAATACGGGGCTACACTAAACACTAAACTTTTCTGCCACTATAACAATAGAAAAAGCAAATTCTTGTGATTTGCTTATAAACCAAAGTAAGTTCTTTTAAAGTGCACCTTTTTGACAAGTCAGGAAAATGTAGCTTTTATCTAATGAACAGCCTCTACCCCCTCACCCCCATGCACCACACATACTTTCTGAATCCCAGACAACTCACAGATATCAGCACAAAGATGAAGGTAAAACAGTCATTACTTGCATGGCTAGGGGGCATCTGATGTAAAGTGCATTCCCTGGGTTTTGGGTTATGGTTTGTAAAGAAGTGCAGAACACTTTCATCTCCCCTTTCAGCCCATCTGTGGCTTCAGTTGACAGGACAAAATGTGGCACAACAGAGCCAGACAATAAACTATTGTACAGTGGAACAGGAAGCAACAGGTAGTGTTTAGAGGAATTAAATTATTTTTGGATCTGATACTGATAATCAGTTTAGGCGAGGGGTATCCAGTGCAAATTTATACAACTTTTTTAAAGGACTGGGAGCACTCAAGAAACAGATAAGTTAAAGTGCAGTATAAATGAACCATTCATGAACTCTGAGACTTCCTTGCCTGCATACAAAGCACATGAGAACAGACCTTGTTGCCTGTCATCCTGGACTTTCTTTAATTAACAGTTGTGAGCCATTCTTGTGCAGCATGTCTGATACTGATGAAACAGCTTTATGCCTTTTGTAGAGGAACAGAGAACATATTAATATGTCATTCCTGGAAATACAAAAAATACTGGATATCTTTCTATCTTCAAAAATCTGTATTTCATCCAAATGATAATGTGAAACCTTCACATGACATTCATCTATTAAAAACTGAGGCCCTGGAAGTCAGTCTAATGTGCAGCTATTTAAAACAGCTGCTAGAGTAATGCTTATTTAATTAATCTAAGCTTTGTGACATCCTAGATGTCTGTGGAATGGTTCCCATCCAAAGATATGCCACCTTTTGAAAGTAGCCACTGTAGATGGGCCAGAGGTCCCACCACCTGTTCTAGGCAAAAAATGCTGGAATCACAATGGTGTGGGTCAATAAAGTTCCCTGCTCTCATGGTGTATATTCACATATAGGAATTGCCTGGGTCTGCAGCCCTTGCTTCAGCTCTGCTTGGCAGGACCCCTGCCCTGCAAGGCTGTGCTGGGCACTGTCACCAGGCAGGCAGCTGAGGGGGAAGCAGCACTGACACTGCCTTCACAGGAAGGCAGGGGATAAGAAAGAAAGCAGGCTCCTCCTGGTTATCTGGTAAAAGCAATAAAGGGCTTTCTACAGCTGTCAGGATGACCCAGGGAAATCTACCAGGCAGCATCAAGTCGACCTGTTTTCTGTCCCAAAGCCAAAGAGTTGACATGTCAAAACCTTGCTGTCAATTCCTGCCTCAGCCCAGGTCTCCGTGGGGGCTGATCCTGCAAGGTGCTGAGCACCTCTGAGCAGAAGCTCAGAAACCCTTTTGTCTATGAGAAAGTATTATTTGCAGTCAATGGGGCCCACACTGGAGTGTTTGTTCCCATTGTGCCCATTTTCACTGTTATTCTGCAGTGCTTGACCTTCATAAAGGTCTATTTTCTATGGGGTGTGTCCATCTGAGGTGCCCTGTCACCTGTTCAAGGCAAAGTATTCACCTGGAACTACATAAACAGACTTAAGTGAAGACCAGCCCCAGAATCTATTCTATCTAGCCCCAAACAGCTATTCAAATAAGGGGAATATTTGTTTGTGTGTGCTGTTCTCATCTGGCCTGGCCCTCAGATACCATCAGTACCCGTATGTGGGGGAAGTCTGTCAGAACTGAGCTCATGCTGTCAGGGATCTGAGAAATGAGGGGAAATCAAGGACAGATGTAAAAAAACAGGTGTTTTTTTTTTTAAAGAATGAAGGAAAAAAATCAGATCTTTTCTGAGGATCTGTTGTACCATGTCTGCAGACATCCAAGGGTAAAACAAGAAATTTAAATTCTACTTCAAGTGAAAATATTAACTCAAACTTTAACATGGAGCTGCTACCAACATCTTCATTTTATGTCATGCAAGCACATATGCCACCACAGAGCTATTAATTTCCATGCACAGAAACTTTTGAAGGCACAGCACCAGCTGCTTAAATATGTCTATAATTATTCACGCATTAACACCTACTGAATTAGCAGCATTAGCACCTACTGAATCATCTTGTGTGCATTTAAATAAATTAAGGCTGGGATTCAGTAGCACTGGCCTGGGAGGCAGCAGTAGCTGGAGTTATGGATGCAGTGCTGCTTGACCTGCAGAGCAGGTGAAAGGTGTTGCAAATGCCTTTTTGAAAGAGCCTGTCCTCTTACTGGCAGTGGTGCAACCCGTCAGGCAACAGTGGTTGGCACTGAAATACATTTCCTCTGATTCATTGGTTTTGTTTCAATTGAGGACGATTCTTATAACCCCCCTCCCCTTTTTTTCATTCCTGCACTCCTCTTACTAGGCCCCATTAGGAAACTCACATTTCTCCATCTGTCTCAGAGGTTATTTTATGTGGAAATATTTCAAAACTCATGCAGCTCTTGTTCAGTCCCATACAATTGAAAGAAGTTCAAAGTTGGGCAGGGCACCAAGTCAGCAGACATTAATAACATTACTTGCAACTATTCAAAACCTGTCATTTGTTAAGTCTGTCCCTCTCATTCCAACAGGCATAAATCATGTGTATAAATGAGCTCCTACCCACAAAAGAGAGTTGATTTTAACATCTAAACCTACCCTGTCACCATCAGGATTTTTTCCTTCCACTATTTTATTTTTGAGTCCAAGACCAGAAGGAATATGACTCAGTGCAAATGCACCTCAGGAACGTTTTGGGAAAAGAAGTTAAGCAACTTCTGCATGAAAACTTCAGCTCTTCGCACTCAGGTCCCACATACACATCCAGCATAGCAGAAGCATCCTTCCCACCCCTCTGTCAGCACCTGCATCCATCAGGTGGGGAGTAGGCTGCCCAGGGGAGGGCAGTGGGTGTCCCTGCTGCCTGAGCAGTGATGGGGCTCTGGAGGCACCATCCTCCCTCTCACTCCTGCCACCTGCTCTTCAAGCACTGAAAGGTCTGTGTCCAGGGATGTCCTTCTGCAAAGGAGTTGCCAAATCTAAAAAGAAAATAAATCTTGACACCTCCACACCAAATTGCCATGGGGCTGAGGGCTGGTGCTTATAGAACATCCCATTCATCAGGCAGGCCCTCATCCCTGCCCTCACCCTTCTACTGCAGGCACCAACATGCTGCTTCCTATGAGACAGCCTCCCAGGCACTGGGCACTGACCTCACAAATTGGAACACAAGAAATTTTATGTAAAACATAAGGGAAAAACATTTTTATGTGGAGGGCACTCAAGCACTGGTACAGGCTGACCAGGGAGACAAAGTCTCCATCCTTGGAGATATTCAAGGTCTGACAGGGCACAGGCCTTATCAACCTGCTGCAGCTGATGGTGTTGGAGCAGGGGTTGGACCAGACAATCTCCAGAAGTGCCTGTCAGCTTCAGATATTTTTCCATACTGTGACTCTGTGACTTTGCCTCCCAGCTACCCTCAGACACTGTACTTCTGCTGTGTGCCTCCCAACTCTAATACATCTTCAGTCCAAACCCCCTTGCTGTGGCCAGAAAATGTCCTCATGTCCTCTACTGAACTGTGAGGCACCAGCCTTGAGAGCACACTCCCCCTGGGCAGGAGTGCCTGCTGCCCTGCAGGCCATGGGAGAGAATCCTTCCCTTCTCATGCATTTCTGTATGTTCCCTGCTCATTCCTGGTGCCCACAGCTGGGGCTGGGAGACCAGGCTCTGGAAGGAGGGGGTGCCCAGGGCTGTGCACAGCTGCAGCCCTGCAGCTCTGTCATCTTCCCCCACACACAGTGTCTGAGCAGCACATGTGGCTGCAGATGATCATGGCAAGTGCCGTCCCAACCACAGGCTTCCTGCCATGAGAAATTATAGTGACTGGGAAATTGTAGCTTTCTGGGACAAGCATTACAAAGAAGCTCTTTAGAACAGACTCAAGTTTTTTGTGCTCAAGTAGGTCTGAATCACTTTAGCTGGCATTTTTTGTTCATACTTTCACTCATGATGAGCTTGGGGATTTGAATTTTATTTAATCTGCAAAAACACCTAAGAATGATTTTTCCTTCAGCAAGAGTTGTGGAATCTCGCTCCCTAGAGATATTTATTTTTATATCTCTGGAGCTAGGCAAGATGACTCCTCTAGGTTATGAGTAAACTAAGAAAGTGCTAAACCCAATCCTATTTGTCACAGTAAAATCCAAGGACTGTATGACCACTGTGACCTCCAACATCCTTCTCAGAGTCAAAATGCATCCTCCGGAATCCTCACATCAGTCTGCTTCTGCTGACAAGTTTCAAACCAATTAGAATTTTTATTCAGTCACAAGTTGCTTGGACTCCTTCCTCCTCCATGAATAATCTCATGAGGAACACAGCAATCAGGCTATTAAGAACCTCAGCAAAGCCTTTGCTGATTTAAAATGCTGTACCTAGGTGGCTTCCCAAGATGGTGAAATGCTTTGTAGATGCTGTCTTCAACAATTTTCAATCTAAGGCTTGTTCCTTTGCCTTTTTGGGAAACTTCCAGACATTGCTCTCATTTTTTTGCAAAGCCTTCAGCTCATATTTTATACCCTCTTTTAATTCCTTCTCTGACATCTCCAGCTGCTTCAAGTCTTAATTCCAACTGCAAAGTCTGTGGGTCTTGTATTAGACCTTGTCTGTGATTTCTTCTTTCCCTAATTCCAGACAAGTAATTTTGATATCTCCACTATTTGGTTCTTCTCAGTTCAATGACACCATCAGCTCCCAACCCTTTTGCCATGATTGCCTTTCTGCCTGGCTCCTTTTGGTTCTTCCCAGCCCAGGTATTACAGGGAGTTCTCCTGCTCATTTCAATCAAGAAAAGTAGATGGCAGAATCAGGGATTTCACTGACGTGATCTCATTCAATTACAAAAATAAAAAAAAGAGAAAACATGTTCTACAATCACATTTGGACTCAAAATAGCAAGATACCATTTCTTTGCTATTTCTGTCCCCCATTCCCAGGCAGTTCTCTCCTCCAGGATCACATTACAAACACTTCCCTCTGGCTGTCTTTAGCTGAACTCTGCCATGTTTTGCCTACTTTTCTGCTGGCCTGGCTTCCTTTTTCATGTCATGGTTCTACAAGAAGTAACAGTCAGTCACTGGCTACCTGCCCCCACTGAAACCTCTCTGCCCACACAGCTTCTCTCCCACCAGCCCTGCCTGCTGCCCACTGTTTCATTGATGGATTTTATTGTTTTGCTTGCCATATACCTGCAATGAGCTTCCCCATTTCTTAGAAGTAATGCATAGGATGATTCATGTTGGCTTGTGCTGTGAGCAAGCCTGGGAAATGTCCCTGGGTGAGCAGCACCTTTGCCCTCAAGCAGCTGTACCCAGCACACCCCTTTTCCACTACATCAGAGAAGGGACAGCTTCAGGACACTCTCAACCACAGGTAGCAGTGGTGTCACCACCTTTTCTCAGCCATCCTGACAGTTCCTACTTCTACTCCCTTTCTGAAGTTCTTGGGCCCTTGAAATGAAAACAATCTGTGGCCAGAAGTAACTCATACAAGGGATGAAGGTACAAAGGATGAATTTCATGTGAGGAAGAATTTATCAATTATTGTTTGTACCTGTAAAATGCAGGAGCATATCTCATGCCATCCTCTGACTGCTTACTATGCTTACACTTACATCTCATGTCAACACCTCCTGACTGCTTACTACACTTTTTGCTTTAGCTTCTGAGGTCAACCCATCTTGCTCCTTACAGATGCAGATAGATATAGATGATCTAGATACAGAGATATATACCTGCAAAGGCCAGGGCAACAGCACCAGCTTTCCCTGGAGATAAGGACACCTGGCCAACAGCATCTGCAGGAGCCTGAATCAGAGCTATCAGCAGCCATCACCCCTAGCTTTAGATATGCAGCTTAGAAGTGCTTTGGGTCAGTTAGGGACCAGTCTGGGACACTCTACTGTCCAGCAAGCCAAGTTTTAAGTTTTTCAAAGACAAATATATTCCCAGAGCCAGATGCAAGGAGCTTTTACAATATCTACATTTTTGCTTTACTCTATAACCTGTTGCTACTATCTCAAAAGACTAAAATTTGATTGCTACTGTCCTGGGAAACCAGAAACTGACTGAAGACCAGTTAAAACATAGTTGTTTTTTTTTCTGAGCCATCATCAATATAGCATTGAGTTTTGCATGTTTTGCAAGATGCATACTTAAACACCCCCCTTCCACTCTCACAGGCACACCCAGGGCAGAGACCAGGAGGAACACTAACAAGCTCTGTAGAAGTATTTATCTTAAAAATAGAAGCCATAGCTCAGCCCCACACTGACTGGCGTGACAGTTGCCTGTGCTGACTCTTTGCAGGGGTCTGTGAAGCGTTGCCTGTCGCAGCCAAAGAGGCTGATAAACCCCTGACAGGTCCTGCAGGGTTGGAAGGACTCAGCACAGTGATTCTCAGAGGCAGCCAGCACCACCACCCTGTATTGACATTGGCAGGGCTGCATGGGTCCATCAGAGGGAAACTGGTGACATCATGCAGCCTTCATCCTTGCACAGTGACCCACATCAAAGGCACTTTAATGGCTGCCCAGAGGAATGGACATTCTGTAATACACAATGAATCACGTTTTGAAGTCCTAGGAGGTCATACACAGCTCCTGGCAAATCCAGTGGAGGAAGGTGATGTGGATGACAGCCCTTTAGAGCAGATCCCAGAAGGATTGTAACTGATGGTGAACTAGCCCCCTCAAAGGCTTAGCCTTGCATACTGCAATGCCTGGACATGGACTTACCAGCAGCTCTGTAGGGACACTACACACTGTGGTTATCTCAAGTGTTAATACAGCTCAAGAAAGAAAATCCTATTGTACATGTTCTTGTAATGGTCAGAAACTACTAGGAAGGTTAAATCAGTTGTATATCCATGTTGTTGGATTTAGCTGCACACAGCTTGGGACCCCAGTGATGTTCTGGGCTGCCTTTCCAGCCCTGTGAATCCAGGTCTGCTGGGCAAAAAGCATGGTCCTTTAGCCATGCCCCCCACCAGCAGCCAGCTCCCTTTGCTCTCTGGCTCCAGCAGCACTTCTGCACCAGCAAGGGCAGAACAAAGGACCATTACTTGCTTAGCTCTTGAAGAACTGTGTAATGCCTAATTGTATCTCAAGGCTAACTTGAAGCTATGCACTGACATTTAAATAACGCTCTTTGTTGACCACTGTTACACATACCAATTTTTACCTACAATGTTACACACTGATGCACACTCATATGCCTATAAAAATAATGTGTTCTTCATGACTGGATATCAAAAAAGGTAAATAAAAATGTTTGTTAGGCTCCCTTGCATGCATAGGTCTGCAAAACATTAATTTAAAAATTGCAAAGTCCAGAATATGCAGGGGGATGTAGCATCCCTAAAGTTCAGTCTTATTGCTCACTGCTAGCTAGGCCTATTCAGAAAACCAGGACTCTATTTCATGTGAAACATGAAGGTCAATATATTTTATTTCCCTATAGAATGAAATCAAAATACAGTATTCCCAATGGATGCTACCATGAAAAAACAGACTTAGAAGACATCTGGTGGCCCTACAGGTGACCTTGATTCTCTAGTTTAGCTGAGGGGATTGAATCTAAGTCTCTGATATTCCAGGTTTTCTCCAAGAAAAGGTAAAATTCCTTCTGGATGTGAGAAACTTACTCAGCAGCTTCATTTGGGTAGTGCTGTGTTTTAGCAAAATGTTCTACAGTTGGATTTTTGGATGAATCTGTGATTCTGTGAAGCATTTCCCACTAAAAGTTTTGTTCAGCTGGATAACAAATGTTTTATTCTGGTTAGTCCTAGAGTGAACTCATTGGAGTCACACCTTGTCTGTCCACGAGTACCAGCTCCTCCTCCCCTTTAGTACATCTCAGGGAGGAAAGATCATAAACACAGGAGATGAAATGGGAGTTTCTGGATCTCTGAAACCAATTGAACATGTGTGGGAAACTCTTAGGATACAAGTGGACCTTCCTGCTGGTGCAGCTGCCCCTCTCCAGTCCATCCTGTGCAAGGCCAGGCCCTGTTGGCCATGTACAGCCCCCGAGTGCCTCCGAGCCCACCAGCTGAAGGCACTCTGAGTTCTCAGCACCTGACAACACGTGCAGGTACTTCAATATGCTGAGAACACTGAGGAGCAGCACACTGGTGAACAGCTGCGTGGGAGACAGAGGTGAGTGGAGACCTTTGCCTTTCTTTATGAGCATATTGCAGCTGCTGGCAGGTCTCTGTTCACAGTTGACAAAACAGCAGAGGAAAACAAAGGAGGAGAGGAGGCCTGTGTCTGCATCTGCAAGGGAGCGGGAATCCAGAGATTATTCACTGCAGCTGCAAGCTTCATCATGGGCAACTTCAGCAGGAAGAGTTTTCCTACTTGCCAAAAAGATCACCTCAAAGTGTTTAGTTGTCCCAAGCTGTGCTGAGCAAAGCAGAAAAGTCATTATTTCTTTGATCAACAGTTCAAAGTAGGACTCAAAATGCTGAGGCTGTTTGCAAACTCATTTTCAGAGGAACCTTAAAAAAGTTAAGGGCAGAGCTTGTTCAGAACTGGTAGTCACCATGTGATGATCCACTCTCCCAATCAGGTTCCAAATGGAAAAGTGAGGATTTTCTCTAAAAACCTGGCAAGTCACAGATTTCCTGAGTCACGTGAGAGAGCTGCTATTTGCATAAACCATTCTCAAAGTCCTTGTATGAGAGAAGAGTTTCTTTCTGGTCTGAATACAATCAAATCAGAGCATGGAACTGCTCACCAGACTCAGTCCAATTCCTCTGGCCATCTCAAAGGCAAAGCTGATGGTTTGAGAGGAGCTAGAGACAGATTTCCCACTGACATCACTTTCCCAGCTATGGCAGAAACCACGATGTCTTTATTGTTCAGGTGTTTAATGCAGCCAGAGAAGTCAGTAATAAAAAGTAATGACTCTGTGTATGTAACACGGACCAAAATCTAGTGATATGCAATTTTGTGCAGTCCTCAGGCTCTCTCCATATGCTGCTGTCAGTTGCATTCCTCTGCTGTGTAATTCTAGAATGTCTTTTTCCTATGAAATATAATTGCTGGTGTCTTTCCTGAAGATGGCAAGAAGATCTCTCCCATGCACTGCAGGGTGCACTCTATAAGGACCTCCACAGAAAGTGAACACTGGAAACCATGTATAGAGGATTATGCTGCTCCAGGCACTCCAAATCACACCTACCTGCTGCTTCCACTGAAACACATCCTCAGAGCTCATATTTTCTACTACTGCTGCTAGAGAGAATCCTCCCACCCTTTCTTCCTTCTTGTATGATTAAGTCAACTTTTTTAGAAAAGCAGGTTTGCAGGAAGCTGTACTTTTGAGGGCATGCTTGCACTCCTGCTTAGACCCAGACCCAGTCCTAAGGCCTACAGGCACTACTACCCATACTGCAAGTTTGGGTCTAGAACACAGCACATCTGTCACTAAACCCCAGGCCCTGCCCTAGACGGTGATCAGCACTGTGCCAGGAAGCTTTCTGCAGTTCTGGAAAGCAACCTCAGCTCCCTTTTGGAGATATAGTGGATGGGATGTATGTTCGTGTTTTGACACAGTAAGTAGGATTTAATTGCCTCAGCCCTGGACTTTTGGCTATTTGAGATATCCCAGCCAGTGTCACCTGGCCCCAGGCAGCTGGAGAGTGGAGTTTCCCATAAACCCTCTCCCCACCAAGCACCAGAGGGTGCCTTGGTATGTCATGTCCTCTCAAGTGTCACTAGATATCTACAGCTGGAAAGCTGCACTGGCTGGTTGGTGCCTTCTCAAGGAAACTCCCAAGGAGAGGTTAAAATACAAGTATAAATGCTTAAATAGACACTCATGGTTTATGACTGAGCTACTTATTTTCTAAAATGGTTTGGAAGTGATTTTGTTGCCTGACTTAATTTGCAAGCAGCAGTGCATCAGCTTACATGTGTGAATGTGTATTTTTTATTCTGTCAGTGACTGTGTGTGTACAGTTCCAGCACACAGATAACACTCAAAGAGCACCTAAGCAGGTGGAGATAATGTAGGTCTGGCTTGGCTCTAGATGTAGGTCTTAATTCCTTCAAAGTCAGGAGATGCTGGGATCTGAGGTTTTGCAGCAGACAGAGCCCACAAACCCCAGCTTTACTTGCTCCCTCCTTCTGTCTCCTGATGTGGAATGGCAGAGGAAAGCAGGCAAAGCTGGTTGCCAAGTGGGCACAACCCAAGGGGAAAATTCCTCCTAGCCTCGGCAGGGGAGTTCATGTCTGTGCTGGTGCAAAAGGCCTACTTACCTCAATCTTTGCTTGTCCAGTTCCAAGTGTAATTAATTGACATTAAATTATCCAGCCATTTTTCAAATCCTGACCCATTGTTTGAATCAGTGACCTCCTGCAGTACCAAATTCCACAGGTTGACTACATACTGTGTGAAGTAATATTTCTATCCATTTACTAGCCATTAATTTCTGACCTTTGGGAAATCTGAAATATGTATGATCATGTGAAGGATTTGAGCCATTCACAGTTGTGTGTTGTGCAAAACACATTTGATCGTTTAACCAAGTCCTGAGTTCATTTGGCCCCAACGTGAGCACCAGGCAAGACAAATTAGCCCAGAAAGCAAGAGAAATAGCAAGAAGCAAGCTGCCAGCTGTTAGATGAGCAAACAGGGAGCTAAAGAGATTCCCAGAGCCAAATTGTTATCTTATTTATGCTAGCATAAATCTAAAGTAACTGCACTGAATTACCCTGGATTTATCCTTCTGTAAAAGACATCAGAATCTGACACTCACTTTGGAAATTTCCTGCCTCCGATTTCCATTCTTCCTAGAAACAGAATGAGACACCATTGTGCCACAGCTTTGTCAAATATTTCTTTACAGAAAAGTATCAAATAACTGATGGTTCTGAGGAAAAACAAAATCCCTTGCAAAACTTTCAATAATCAAAAGAAATCCCACAGTTTTACAAATCCAGAGGTTGCAATACCAAGAGAAGTAGACAGAATTAATTTTTAGACTGTCCTTTGTCTCTCTTTGGTCCCTACAACTATCTGCTTCTGTGAAATCCAGTTTTGGGTCTCAGTCAATCCTAGCTGTGGAAGTGAGTTTGATCAGTGGGAAACACAAAAAGAGAGCAGGAATGGAGATGTTGCAAATGAAAAATACACAGGCAAGTTTGAATGTGCTCTATAAATTCAAGGGCCCTCTTGTTCTTTATTTTCTCTTCTCATTGTCCCTTACAATTTTATCGCAAGGTTGCTGCAAGAGCAAAGCAAAACACAAATATTGCAAAGGAAATGTAGAACAGGCTAAGTGATATAATAGTATGTTATTATGAACAAGTCTGTCCTAAAAAAAAAATTACTACTTCCCTCATTTCTAGTAAAACCCTCAGCGTATTTTCTCTCACACATACAATTTTATTGCCAGGGTGTTTTATGTGAGATGTGCTCAATTTGCAAAAGTAGTTCTGAAAAGTTTCTTAAATTATTACCTTGCAAAACATTCTGGGGTATTTAATTGAAATGGCATCACTGTGTTTTAAAACATTGTAGTGTTAAATAAACTTGACCTGTAGCACCAAAGCACTCATTTTTCTTCGCTGCGTCATCCCCTTGAAATGTGCATGTACAACAGCCTGACTTCTCCAGCTGAAAAACAAATGCAAGCCCCCATCAGAAATAACGGCACTGCCACCTTTCCTCTTGTCATTGAGACTAATAGAGGAAGAGGCTTTAAGGAAGAAGTGGCCTCATCTTAACTACCAATGGAAAATGAGATTGAATGAGACAGGTATGTAAGCATACAATTGTGCTCTGGTGCTGATCCTGCTCGTGCAGTCACAGAGCTCTGCCTGCAGCCCCAGCTGGCAGCCAGCTCTGCCTGCCCGTGCCCTGGGAGTGGAGGGCAGGAGTGGGCAGGGGGATCACACCAGGAATGGGGGCAATGGTCCCAGCAAGACCAGGGGCGACCCAGGAGAGCTCACCATCTCACGGCCAACATGTGGATGGTCTCCAGCTAACCCTGCCCCTCACAGGGGCTGTGGACATCTCCAGCTGCCTCCAGGAGTCATGTATAACCTTTGCAAAGCTCAGGAGCCCCTCATCCCTTCCCTCTCTCCACACTCTGATGGCTGTCCCTCCTCCAGCACTGATTTTTTTTTTTTTTTTGTCAGAATTAAAGAGGAAGGCACAGCTCAGTTCAGTTACCCAAATTGCATAATTGCTCTGTATGTGTGAGGACCAATAAAACTATTAGCTGCTGGCATCAAGCCAAGCATCCATTAATGACAAACTGGTATCTCTCCAGGAATGTAAAATGTTTTATTAAATAAGCATTTAAACCAGGAAACTTTCAACTTCTGTCACTAGGTAAAATTCATTGTGACTCTATTGGAAGGAGGGATAGCCAGGAGATGGGCAAGGAGACTTTGTTACACTGATAAAAAACTATTTAGTACCAGGAGGGGCTGGTGTGTGTGTTTTTACTGTATTTACTAAGCATGACAAATGAAGATCAATGCTTTATTGGGACCAGCACGCTGACTAGATGGAAAGAAAGCAGTGGTATGTGCATGCAGAAGGTTCCATCATGCAGGATGACAGCCAGAAATCAGCTCACTGAATTTTGTAACTTTTCCTATGTGGCATCACTGCTCTGTTATTTATGGTTTTCCAGTGAAAACGAGACCTGCAAATTGGAAATACAGACATGGAAGTTCCCACAATTCACAGGAGGCCAGGGAAGTGGTCACAGCACCATCCTGACAGAGCGCAAGAAACATTTGACAATGTTCTCAGGCACATGGAGTGACTCTTGGGGTGCTGTGTGCAGGAGTTAGACTTGATGATCCTGATGGGTCCCTTCCAATTCCACATATTCTATAATTCTATGATAGCTGAGACACAGAAGGAATTAATCTCTTGGAATTCATGAGGAAAAGAGAAAGAATTGTTATACAGCTACCTCCAGGTCATGCCATTGAAAGGATCATGGTGTACTGAAGGTGGGCTGCAGGATAAGTATTAATAAGGCTAAGGGGTGACTTAATGGGCAGCTAAAGACAAAAGCACATGACAGGAAATTTTGAATGCTTTCAGGAGTAAGACTCCTGTAAGAAATTCTGTGGCTTTTCTAAACTCATACACAGTCAAAGTCATTGAAGAGAAACAGTTAAAATATATATGCTGCCAGATAGAGCATGGCATAAAGATGAGATGAAAATGTATTGTGAGGGTCAGTGTAAGCTTGTGTCACCCTTCTGGGAAAGGGTGGGATATCCACTAGAATCTGAAATCTGTGGTGACAGTGCTGGGTGCAGTTTCAGCGGTGCCCCCAGCCCCAGGCATCCCACCAGGTGTTTCATACTCTGCACAGAGCCCATGGAGCTTCTCTTCCCCTTCAGCCCTGAAATCATCCTGTCTGGCAACTGGTACCCCAAATACACACAAATTCTTCCACCCAGGTCCTCCCCAAGGAAGGGACCTCGTTGGTAAATTGTGAGCACCCAAAATTTTAGATTGTCAGTCCAGACCTGAAACTGTTCCTGCAGCCTTGACAAATCTCATGTCTGTTATTACTATTCTCTGCAGAAGAAAATCAGTCTGAGACTGACTGGTGGATGTGGTCTCAGTTGCAGGCTGTGTATGAAAGGCACCTGTGTCACATTTCCATCCAGCTCCCAAGGCCAGCATAGAAATCTGAGGAGAGTACTCAAGATGTAAGAAGGCAGAAGGAGCAAGTCTGCCAAAGAGAATGTAGCCTGCCATCCCCAAAGGCAGTGTGCTTCTGCCAGGGCAAGGGCAGGAGCAGCTGCTTGAGCAGAAGTTGAGAGACAGGGGCTTGTAGGGCTTGGGGAGTATCTGCAAGGGGTGCCAGGGAGCAGACTCAGAGGGACAGCTGAGCACAGCCCAGATCAAGTCCTGTAGTGACTGAAATCCTGAGCTACAGGGTGCAGATCACTTGGGTGCACTCTGGCCTAGAGGCAGGGGTTAGCTGAACGCTGCCATTCTGTGCTTGAAATTTTACTCCCCCATTTGCTCTCTGTTGATTTTTACACAGGATGCTCATCTGCACTGACATGTACCACTTGGCTTGACTGCAGCTACGTCTATGAGGAAGAAAATGGTTTATAGCCAGATCCTCAGCTGGAGTAAATCAAGCAGATGTGGACTCAGGCCAATGGAGACCATGCATGAGATCTCCCAGTTTCTCCTCTCAAACTGTTATATTAAACTGAACATATGATGCAGTAGCTCCCTATCTTTGCCTTGGTTTTGCACACTGCTGTTTTGTCCAACTTCACATGCCAGGGTAAATACAAGGAAGGTGATCACATGAAAATTGTTTCCAAATTGCCAATGACTCACCCTCTCAGACACTTGTAAGGAAATATGGGGATAGTTTTCACCACTCACTGTTTTAGGAAAGCAGAAGCATAATCCATGGGATGCTGCATAGATATCAGACCTCAAAAGCTCTTTATCACCGCACCCCAATGTCCAGGATCTAAGAGCCAGCCCTGCAGGTACAAGAGGGTCCGGGCAGCCCTGCCCAGGCACCACATATCTTGGAGCTCAGTGGTGAAGAGATGCTGTGGCCCCACAGGAGATGCTGAAATGAGAAAGCATTTCACCAGCAGTTCACCCTTTCTGGGGATTCTGCAGGATGCCACCATGTCACTCCCCATTTCACACTGAGCCACCTGAAGGCTGCTGTCACTAGTTTGGTAATATTTGCAGAGCTGGTGAGCTCTGTGAGGTGTTGATAGGAGGTGCTTTGCCCTCCCTTTTCCATTAGCACCCTAGTGTGAAAGGGACAATTATATAGCTCCTTTCAGAAAAACAAAAGAATCCCTCAGCACCATGACCCCACAGGTGAGGCAAGCCAACCTGAAAGGTGCTTTCATGGGCAGACTAAAGCTTCAAGCAGCCTTTGCAGCACTGTGGGTCTTGCACCTGGAAATCCAAGAGGAGCCATGGGTCTTCCAGCACACCATGCCTTGGGACAGATCACGGGCACTTCCATCATCTGCAGTGCCCAGAAGGGCACCCCACAACCCAGCCCATTCCTCTGAGACTGGTTAAATTGGCTTTTATGCCATTTTGAGAATTCAGGTGTGCTGCATGAAAAATAGCAGCTCTATATAAGGCATAAAGGCAGCGTCAGGCCCCTTGGCTCAGATTCCTTTGGAACTGTGTTTCAGTGAGGAAAAGGTTGTAGATAAAAAAGATGCTGGGTTTTTTTCCTCCAACAGCTTGCAAATAGTACAGAAGTATTCACTGGTGTGGACTTCCTGACTCCATAGAGATCATTCCTGAGTACAGCCCATCTAATAAACTGATGAACAATGATTGTGGCATCCCAGGGTGGCCAGTGACTCGCTGGTCTGCAGCACTCAGGGGAGGCTCTTTGGTTTTCACATCTGGCCAAACTCTAACATTTGTGTGACCTTTCAAAATCAGGGGAACTTTCCATGAAATACACAGGCAGCCAAATATTTAGGTCTGCACAATTACTTTGTGACATTACTTACTTATCACAAACCCAAAACTCAGGAGAGACAGAGCTGTCCAAAATTTGGATAGCATGTCAACTCTTCACATTGATGCACTTTCTCTATTATTAAAGAGAAACATTATAATTCTCCAAGAGCCTAGTCAGAGGTTGAGTTTGACATGAATAGACACCTGGGTCCATCATCCCAAGGTATTGATCACAACTTTCCTACAGCATTTATGTGCCCTAATTACAGACAGTCCTCTCCCTATAAAAGCACCTCTTCTCCTGTCACAACAATGCTGAGCACTGTTCCTCCATAAAGGAGGAAATCATGGAAATCAAAATTTGTGTTTCCTTCCAGGATCAGTAACAACACAAGGGCACCACACTCACTCCCCACCAGTGCTGGTGTGCCCCTCCACCACCACCCACAGTGGGCCACAGCCAGACCAGAACCAACTGCTGCGTGCTGGCCTTTGGGCAGCTTCCAGCAGCCACTTCATTCCTAGGGTCACTTCGCTGCCACATGAGGCATACACCACACTTTCCAGCTGGGATTGCTTTCCTCACTTTGGAACAGGTGCTGCTGGTAGAGCTCCAACCTGCTTTGTTCCTCTGGCACACGAATCATCATCTTCTCATGGAGCATCTGTTCCCTCAGAGAAGTGACATGCTTACGTCCTTCAGCTTCTCCCCACCCGGCATGGGCAGCAGAGATATCCTCTGTAAGGCCCAGGAACAGAGAAGGACAGGAAATGGAGATGGCCAGGAGCTCTTTGAACTTCCTCTTCTGAAGTAAGAGCCTCTCACAGTGACTGGACAGGTTGGAAAGCCATGAGCACCTCCATCAGCTGCCCCAGGGTCCCCATGAATGTCTCAGGGGTGCATATGAGCCAAAACCCAGAGCAGAGTGTTCACTACACTCAATAGCAGCTGCTGTGGCTTTTTTTCTAACTTGACATTTATGAGCAGCTCCATCCCTCACACACTTGTGGGCTTCATCACCCTTTTGATTTTGGTTTGATTACAAATATCTAGAACTGGGGCTGTGCTGTTGAGCTGTTGCTCTCATATAATTGACATGACCTCCTGTTCCCTTCCAGGATAAATAAGAGGAATAGGAACCCTGCAATTTGTTTTCTACCTCCTCTTTTTAATTTTTAAAAAGTTTTATATTGTTAATGAAACTAACATTTTAAAATACAGTGCAATTTTTTGCCCGTGGAACTCAAACTTTGCCATGTTCATGCACAAAGGGGACAGGAATATGCATGTAATATGTTGAAAATTGCAATGTAGAAAGGCAGAAAATGTGTTGCAATTTCCATATCCTCCATGCAGGACAATGTCTGCCTTTTCATTTTTTTTGCTCTTTTCAGTCGTTATTGAAACATGAAAAACCTTTTAGAAATAGTCAGTAAAATTAGAATATTTTCTTCATCAAGGTACATTGCAGGCTGTCTGCAAAAGGGAATTGCTGAGCTGCTCCAGAGTCTCTACCATGGGAGCTACTTTATACCTGCCCTCAGGTCACACCCAGATTTCTCTGCTTCCCACAGCCTTCAAGGAGGAATCCCTGAACTTGTGGAAACAAGGGATGGGTTGCACCATGCCAGTTATGCCACTTTAGGTGAAATAGGAGCCATCAGCAGGCCAGGGAAAAGCCAGGGCAGCTGAGCATGGTGTCTGGGTTTATTGCTCAGCCACGCCA
Source organism: Melozone crissalis (assembly GCF_028551555.1). Classification (NCBI taxonomy): domain Eukaryota; kingdom Metazoa; phylum Chordata; class Aves; order Passeriformes; family Passerellidae; genus Melozone; species Melozone crissalis. The sequence goes on from NW_026535780.1 coordinate 21,099,336, forward strand.
GGGAGGTGTGCCTGGCAAAGGCACAGTCCCTGCTCCGGGTGTCACTGTCACGTCCCAGGGAGCCCCTTGGGGCACCAGGAACCAGCACCTTCACCTGCACCTGGCTCCTGAGTGCTGAACCTGCCAGGTTTCAGAGCTTCCCAGCTGCCCCAGCCGCTCCTCTGCAGAGGGGAACAGTGGCTGGTTTTGAAAAAAACACAAAAGCCAGAATGCTGGGCTGAGAAGGGTTGTTGAAGAACTTAGCCTGTAATGAAATTAAAATGTTCACTTTCTTTAGAAAAAATTTAATCTCTAGGATTTTGTGTTTTCCTATGTTGGTTGGCACATGGTATTTAAATAATGGAGAAGGCAGACATGAAATAACACAAAAAGTGATATTTTACCTCCAACCTTCTTTAATATCAGTAGTGAATTTCTTTCAGTGATATTTTTTCCACATAAAAATCTCTTTTATTCTTCTTAGGAATATGTCTGTTCCAGTGAAGGAGCAGAGCTTTGCATCATAAAAATTGTTGCTTTTTTTATGTAAAAATAAGAAAGCAAAATAAAAGCCACTGGGGAAAGCTTTTTTTTTGCATACCAGTCAGCCTCCACTTTTGCTATCTGGATTTTGCCAGGCTATTCTTTTGTGGGGGGTGGAATGGTGTAAATTGAACTACCAGAATTCCAAGGGTACAGTGCACCTGAAGATAACAAAATTCGTGTAGCTATGACAGTGATGCTAGGCTTTAAATCTGGGAGTAGGAAGGAGTGACTAACATGGAAAAAACCACAAGAGGAAGAGGGAGAGGAAGGGGGAAATAGCAGATGCCATCATCTCCAAGAGGCCAGAGAAAGGACAAACATTCAGCATGGTTATTAGCTGCACAAGGTTTTGAAAATAAAATTAAGGGCAAGAGGAGTAGAATCTGCATAAGAAAAAGCAGAGGCAAGGGTGTGACACATTGTTAGCCTGATCTTCTCAGGAGAGAAATTGTTATTTACTCACTGTGCTCAGCTGGGATGGAGCAGAGCAAGGTTGGAGCCTGGATGGGTGCAAGGGATCACAGAGGGTGATCAGCAGGCAGGGAACAGCAGCATTGAGAATGGATCCCTCCTGGGCAATGGTTTATACTTGCTTCATTATTTTAAGTAGGCTGAGGCAGGTAATTACTCATGAGTCTGACCACGAGGTATTTAACAGCTGTACCACAGAAGAAGCTGTATGCACAGCCTACCTCTGCCTAGCAGAAGGCATAAGTTGATGATTAATACAGCTTAAGTCACATCTCACTTTTCCCATTGGCCAAGGGCCAAAATGAGCCCATTTTCCTCGAGGAATATGTCTGTCATGTACAACTCAGCTCCTGCCTGCTTAGGGATGCTGTGAAATTGTGTGAAATGATGCTGCACCTTGCAGACCATGCAGGACCCAGGCAGAGCTGCAGCTCCTCTGTCCAAAGACAGCACTGCTCCCATCCAGATGCTCACTGCAGCACCACAGCCAGACTGAGCATGACGTGGGCTGCAGCTGGGTGCTGCACCGAAGGGGATCTCCAGGTTCAGGGAATCCCTGGAGACATGGGATCTGGAGACAGATCCCTGGAGACAGAGTCAGGGGCTGGTGTTTGGAAGAAGTGCCACACCCTGAGGCAGCTCAGGCTATGTTTCCCTGGGGACAGGAGAGGCAGAAGGCATGGCCATCCAGCCCAAAAGCAGCCAGCCTGTTTGCATATGTTGGCTTGTCCACACATACTTGTGGGTGTAGAGCTCAGCAATAGCTTTTTTTTTTTCAGTTGCACTATTCTCATTGAGATAACAGGAGGCTTAATTGTGAACAGCACTATGAAACCAGTGAAATAGATGTAAGTATTAGCTGATACTCAATACCAGGAATGACCTGTCTTTTATGTCCTCTCACTGTTCTGGTGGAAGCCTACCAGAATGCAGGACACATGTTTTCCAACTCAATAGCAGGTATCCAGCTGGAGAAATGTGTTTCCTTGAATGATAGCCATATGCTATATATCCCACTTCAACATATCATATCATGTTCCATCTGCACAGAATTTGACACTGCATAAAACAATCTGCTTTGAATTCAAATGCATATACTTCCTCACACAAAACAAAACCCTCTAGCTAGGCTATGAGTCTAAATGCCTCAGAGCTTCTGGCAAAGCTTGTGCCACAAACAGAAAAGACCAGAACCAAACCTGTAGGGAGGAGAAGGCATTATCTCTGGACTGTTCCATCGGAAACAAATTCTACCTTCACATCAAGGAATTCGTCCTGGTGGTTGCTGATAGAGAACAGAGCAGAACTCAGAGCAAGAAATATTTGCAAACCCACTAGGACTACCAAGCTGTATAAAACATAATGCCCAGGAGTACATCCTCCTGGCTTTCTCTAAGCTGCTCTGAACCTCTCACATCTGTGGCAGTGTGATACTTAAGGGGCAGCTAGAGAGTAGCTGCCTCAGCAATTCCTAATACCATAGCTCTCATAATTATAGAAAAAAATTGGTTTTGTTGTCTTTTGAGCAAATGTGACTGCTTTCCAAGTGTCTGCCACACTTCTAATGGCTCCAGGTCAAGCCCATCTTCCTTGCCATCTTAGGCATTCCTCTCAATGTAAAGAGTACCCTTCTTCCTGAGATAAAATGTGAAGTCAGAAATGCTTGAGAAGTCCTTACATGATGAACACTTCTTCTTTATTTCCTCTTTCTCTCTCAAAACCTTTCAGCCACACCTACAGTAGATGCCTGATGTTTCATGGCTCTGCTGCCTGTTTTGTCAGTCACGAATTTGTTTGCATTTTCTCCCAGCAAAACAGCCTTTGGCAGAGATACATCCCAATTTAAATAGGTTTTTAGACTCTAAAAGAACAAAAAGAGCAACTGAATATTAGAAAGAGTCACTACACCTTCAGCACTGTTAATGAAAATATTCTGCTGGTAGAATATTAACAAAAAGGGACAAGAGTATGATTTACAGAATTTCATCTCTGATTATGATATTAATTTATTTTTCTCTAAAACAACAAAGAAAAAAACATTTGTGAGCTTGTGTCATACTGGATGTTCATCTTCACTAATCAAAGATGTGTATAAGAGGATTGATTAGCAGGTGTGCTGTACTCTGTTCACAGCTGTGCCAAAGGCCTGCAGACACATTTGCAAGAACTGATTCCCCTCAAGTCTGCAGGGTTTCTAGTTCAAGATGGACCAGATTTTTCATTGTTTTTATTTGTCTGTCACAGTAATATCTAATACTCCTCTCTAGAGCTCCACGTCTGAACCAATATGAAATAAATGACAAACAGAACAGCAATGTTAGATTAAAACCCTTGAGGACACAAAACCTAGTTCCTGAAAAGTATTTCAAAAGTCAGCTGTAGGACACAGCTCGCTGCAGAACATCTGCTGGAAAGTGCAGATAACTGGTTTTAGGCTGATTGAGGTTTGGGAGATTTTTGACCAGAATTGGCATCAACAGCAAATTGTGCCTGGTGAATTCACAGAAGCATATTTTTGTCATGCTATGACCCATTGTCTAGTTTATGATGGCAACAAGAAACTCTCATCCAGAGCCAGACCCCATCTGAGTGGAAGTGAACAAAGGGAAACTGTGAAACATTCATCTGGCTGCATCAAACATAATGCCTCATATAAAGTCATGAGAGACATTTATTCCACTCTGCTCAGTACTAATGACATCCCAGAAGGCATACAGTCCAGTTTAGGTGCCACAATAGGCATCAAAATAAATCCCTCTTTTCCCATTTCAAGAGGAAAATTCAGATCTATATGTCTCAAGGGAGATAACTGCAGATGAGTGCATAACAGTTTTTAGTTCTCCTCGGTGTCAGGCAGTTTATGATGTACAGATCTCAGGCACTGTGGCACTGCAGAGCTCTGCACACAACAGCACCTTGGAGCTCTACTCCCTCCTCTTTTGATGGCAAGGGACTGAGCAAGGTCCACCCTGTTAGGCATAACTGAAAATACTTTTCAGAACACACAGAGAAAGAGCTGGCTCTGAGTGAGTCTTACACAGGTACTTGTGCCCAGAGATACTGATGTCCCAGGTCATGTTAACCTGTGGCCAGGAGGCCACCAATGATCCAGAAGATACCAGAAAATGATCTGTTAGATCATGATCCCTAAAACTGGGCACAGCACTTTACCTGAGCCCTCGGTAGTCTAGATGTCAGGATATTTCTGACACCTAATATTCCAGTTGTTATTCTCTGGAATATCCTGGACAACTAAATGAATCCTTCATTACCTTGTATTCAGAACCCATTTCACTATACAGTCCAGATTCTCTCTTGTATGAGCATTATTAGCTAGAGGGGTTTTTACATTTTGCTTGATGTTATCCTTTCTTAAGTGTAATATTTTGTATCAAGTGCTTAACTGTATATTGTTGCTGTTACATTTCACTGTACTTATACCAAACTGTCCCTTTAGTGTAGCAAAATCATGTTGGAAACTTACATGCTTAAGTTGCATGCCACTCTTACCAAGAAGAACATGGGACTAATTAGATATGATTTGTTCTGGATAAATTCTCACTGGATATTTTTATCACATCATCATTCTGCAGTTGCTATTTTATGAAGCGCTTGAATTTTTTGCAGTAATTCTCAAAGTATTGGAGGCATCCGAGACAGGTTGTCTGGTCTGTAATTCTTGGTACCTTTTAAATCTTCTCAGTGTTCCTAAATACACTTGTTAATATTTCAGAAATTCCTGTGGTTAGTTCTTTAATTATACCAGAGTAAACTTCCCCAGGACTTCCTTGTCTGAGTATATGCCTTTTATTCACAAGTTCCTTCACTTCTCTTCCCTGAGCTGCATTTCAATTCCCTTGCTAGTTCTAAGGGTGTTCAGCCTCTCATATCAAGTGTCTCCTACTTGCAAAGGTGGTGTTTCACACTTCAGCCCACTCTGTCATTTGTCCTTTGTTTAACATCCCCATGAAGTGATAATCCTTTTCCCTTTTTCCTTATTTCTTTTTCTGATCCCTTTTGGTACTCTTTATACTTCAGTCCTTCTCTTTTACTTTTCCTATGAGTGTCTTTGCTCACTTTCTATATGATGGGGTTTTGTCAATAGAAAACACAACTTCTGACTCAGACCCCCTGATTTTCTCCAATGCTGTCCTCCTTGCCAGCAGGATAGGTTCCTATGAGACTTTTAACTAAGGATTTCTTCCAAACTGCCTGTTTTCTTAAGATTCTTTCTCCTTTTGGCTCCTCCCTTCAAAACTTTCCCTATCAATTGCCCAAAGTGAGGAAATCTGCCATACAGGAGTCATTTGGTCTTGCTCTCTTCCTCCACAGACACATGAGCTCAAATTGCTTTCTAGCAAGTTTCTCTTTATTAATCATATCTATCATATTTTATCTGGCCATGTCTCCCATAACTGCCTTAATACTTTGAAAGAAAGAGTTGTCCAAACATATTCCAGCAACTTAAGGAACTTTTTGTGCTGTGCTGTTAGGTTTTGTTTTGTTGGTTTTTAAATTTTCTGGCAGCAGATAATCTGGTTAGATAAAGTTAGATTACCACTACCTCATACCCTCAGAACACTCCCAGAAGTTCGTCAAAAATGTGACATCAACCTCCTCCTCATACAGTAACCTTTAGCAGGGTTTTACTGTTCCTCTGTTTCCTCTCCAACCACTCCATCTTTCCCTCTTTCTGGCCTTCTATACATTCCAAATATACCAGAAAATACTCTTCCCTTTTTTTACTGCCTCTACTTCCTATACAGATTATATTCTCTCTGCTAATATTGAAGTGCCACAATTTATTTCACTGAGCCTATGTGATGCTGATTAAACTGTAGCCTTTGTTGTGTCCCAAGACTTCTTGTTCTTCCTGTTTATTCTCCATACTCTTACCATTAGAGTGAAAACATCTCAGATGTTTGGCAGGTTGCCCTTACATTATCCCTTTCGTTCTTCTATGGCTCTCCTGCAACTTCCCACTTCCACCAAAGCAACGAGTTGTCAACCAGACCTCTACTTTTCTTACTCACCTGAGGTCTCTCCTGCCCACTCACTCAAACTCTGCTGTCCTAGGAGCATTTTCACTCATTTTTCTCCAGTAATAAAATTCTCACATTCTGGAAAGCAATGTTTTTCTCACTGATTTAACAATGCTCCACAGGATAGAGATTCTCCCTAAGGTCTTCCTAAAAAACGGGGCAGAAAGTTGTTAGTAGGAAAGCAGTCTTATTGGATAAAGATCCACAGTCCAATTTCAGATTTCTCAGTTCCAGAGAGGGGGTTGACAGCACTCATAGTTTAAACAAACCCTAGTTTTGTCAAAATGCTAGCACATGGGCAAATATAAAGTCCCATGCTCTACATCAGGCTGATGTGCAAAATTAGGTCTGGGTAAAACCTCGGGAGAACTGTTTCTAATTCCCAACAGCATAATACACGAAGCAGTAATGTATATTAACTAAGACAGTGGTACTTTTCAAGGCTGCAGTCATCAAGCAATAGGCAGGTGATGAGTGTAGCAGGGACAATATGTTGATTCTCCTCCCTCACAATTATGAACAGCTGGAACATCCTCAGTTTACAATGGGTCTGACACTGCAAAGAAACAAGAACAAATATTTGGAAATCTAATCATATAATATAGCTGAATGCTGACAAGAGGACCCTGCTCTAGGGGAATATACTCCTTTATAGCACATGGTTGCTATGTGAGATTACAAATTACACGCTATTGATACCTGCTGTCCTGCTGCCCAGCCTCTGAATGACTGACAAGGGTGAAGTTCAGTCACTCAACTTCCTCAAAGCTTCAGATGTGCTTCTGAAGCAAAGATAAGAGTTTGTGAAGGAAGAGGTTTCATACAATGCAATCAGCTCAAATAATATTTTAGGTTAAACACTGAGTTGTTAAAAATCAACATGCTTATTTTATAAATGCAGTAAACAGACCAACCTCTCATCTACATGGAGATAACAAGTAGGAAGACTGAATCTGCTCTTGATGGGGAATTTCCAGCTTTCCTCCCCACAAAAAAAACATTGTCAGAAACACACCCCTCTGACAAGTAAGAGGGAGTCTGTGGTCCAAAAAGGAGCTTACTTATGAAAGGGCTTGAGTCCCATGCTGATTTTTTCATTCATGTACTCAGAATTTGTTCCAATGCATATCTACACTTCAAAGATGAGTCAGTGATTTTCTTGTGCTTGAGCAGCACAGCCAGTGTGATGGATGAATTGTATAACGTCTGTTGATAAGTATCATACCATCAGCCAGACCAACTTCAGCTGTCTTCTGTCCCTCGTTGTCTATTCCCACTATTTCATAGATTCTGCTCCCTCTTCTGGCCAGCAACATAATAAAAGAAATAATTTTCCCTTTTGAAATGTGATTTTGAGCATGGGGAGTTGAGAAATGGAAAAGAAACTTCATATTACTTTGGCAGGACAAAGAGATCTGAACTGTATCCACTGCATTTCCATATTTGGATTTCTCTGTAACAAAGGCTTGCAGTATTTGTAGCAAAAAAGCTGAAAAAATTACAGGTAGTTTTGTTACATTTTCAATTTACTGGGTATCTCTGGGGGGGAGGGCAGGAAAGAGGACGGGAAGTGCAAGGAAAGAAATACCATCGCTCAGCTTTGCTGTATCTATTCACTTCTCCCTCTCAGCACAATATTGCTCCTTTTCAGATTTGTGCAAAATAATACTGCAGACCTAAAAAAGGAAGCAAGCAGAGATCCCATCTTTAGGAATAGCAGACTTGCCAAAATAGGTTCAAATAATGTTATATTAGCTACAGCATGCAGAGCACATGCTCAAAAAGGCCAGTGTTTTCTGTGCTTCAGTAAGCAATATCCAAAAGGTGTGCCTCCAAAGCAGATACTGCAGTTTCTAACTATCTTTGCCTTTTTTCTGGTTCTCCACTCCTCTTGGAGCTAACCAACCACAGGCATTTGGGACAAAGGACTTTCAAATATTTTTTGGCCATTAAAGATGTCACCAAAAATTCAGCTAATATAGAAGAAGGTACAAACTGCACTACACTGTACACCCAGGAGAGAAAAACGTTGCTTCTTTAACAACTTCCTTTGATAGAAGTTTTCTTAGGCCTCCCACAGTTGAACTTTGCCTGATGAAGCTCCCCAAAGCTGTGTCTGAGGTGGAGCAGAAAGGACAGCACAGTGACAGCACAGCTTGCCACCACGCGTGTGATGAATGGGCTTGCAACAGAAGCGATATTGGTTTTTACATGGAAAGGAAATTGCATTGAAACTCTCAGTGTATGGTTGTAGCCAAAGCATTGTCTGTACACACAATAATTCATTTGCTCAATAGACAGCAAAATAAAGAGATGATTCATTCTGCCTTCTCTAGCTGACAATTTCGTAAAATTTCAGATTTTACATCATGTTCATTTCCAGTTGACAATGTCTTACATATCTAGATTACCTTTCCTCAGAGAGTATATTGCAGCTCTTTGGACATCATTTGCCCATTCTTTCCCTCATAGAGAGAGCAGAGGCCTGATCCACAGCAGAAGACTGAACTGGTGTGGTCAGAACAGCACAGTTCACACCAATCAGAACTGCACATGGTGAACCTGGCTTAAGAACCAAAGCCCTTTTTAAACTGTAATTTCTAAATCTACTATTAGTAATGAACTTGAACCACTATTAAGCACTAGAAAGCAGTATTCCTCTGGCAGTTGTACCAAGTCTAAGGCTGGAGTCTTCTACAGGTCTCTGAGCTGCTGCTATTCAAACACTCGGGCCCGATCCTGCACTCCTTTGTTCAAGCACCAGTCCAAGGGAGTGAAAGCTGGTCAGAGAAAAGCGTGTGGGATCAGATCTTGTGATATGGCAAAAAAAATTCCACTTTCCATGAAAGGAACCTTGTTTTCAAACACATTCCACAAGGTGAGCAGCTCTTTCAGCCCTTCTGCATATAAGATGAGGCTTTTATTTTTTTCCCTGAGAGTGGGGCTCACAGCCCCCAAGCTGCCTGTACCACCCCTGCATGCACCACTGAGAGAGGATCCTTCTCTTACTGAAACAGCTACTCATTGAATAGTTCTTCATTATCTAAGAGATAGCCAGGAAATATTTAATAAATATATTACCCATTGCATCAAAATAAATATCATTTATAAAACATTCATTGTCTTTTGCTCATCATCATCATACAGTGTATATTAATGTCCCCAGTACAGATGAGATTTACAAACGTTTGCCTGAATTTTTCCCCTTAATGCATTCTCCCACTTACAATAATCATTGCATAAAATGCATAAAAACACAATGCAGCTTTATGCCACTGGCATATACCAAAGACGAAACTGAAGATTTTGTGAGAGTACAAAAAGTCTTCAGACAGGAGGAATGGCTTTAGGTGCGCCTTCAAGGGGCACTTGATCCAACTCAACTCTGCAGCATTTTAGAACTAGAGCCAATATTTACTTGAGAACTCAGAATTACTTAATCAAATAATAGAACATATAAAAAGCAAGCTGACTTTTTGGAAAAAAAAATGTTTAATAATACAATGATAGTTGTAGTATCGTCCAGTAAAGGTGTATTGTAAAAATGTTCTGAATATTAATTTACCTCAGATAACTTTAGAGTTGTAAATACTTGCATTATATTGAGGTAGACAGTAAAAAAAAATTATTTTCTCCATTATTAGCACAGAATTAAAATCTTGTAATAATATCTTAAGGAAATGATAATGTTAAGTAAGGATGAAATATTTGATTAATGCTTAATTCTGTACAACTCAAATATAAACTTTTAAAAATATTAGAAATTATAACATTTCGAGTGCATATCATGTTTTGTACATTAAAAAAAAGAAATGCATGTTGTTCAACTCCATTTTGCACTTTTCAGTCTGTTTAAATAAACAAATATTTACAACTTTTACATGAACAACAGTGCATCCAAAGCAAAATGTGCATTTTAAATTACTGCTCCTGGTCGAGTCTTTTTATTAGCATTTTATATTATTTTTCTCTTCTCTTTTTTATCTTTTTCCACAAGTTTGTAGCTCTGCAATACCAGATAAGCCAACAATTCTAGAAATCGGTGGGGAAAAGCCTGAAACTACGAACATAATAATTACATTAAGAAAGGGCTAGGAATAGCTTCGAAGTGCACTTTCCTCAGGTGAAGCCACAGCTGAGACCAAAGGTGGGACAGAACCAGAAATCTTAAAACATAAAACGCCTTTTCCAGCACAACATTTGCACATAATACTGCTGCAAATTGCGAGGGCCGCCGAGACACAGCTACCCAGAGACTGGCAATGGCATCCTCGCACTCTTCGTGGGACCCGAAGCAGTTTCCTCTCCAGTCCACCCCGGTTGTGCTTTCCGTAACACTTCGCTCTTCACAGTTTGCTGTCTTAAAATAAAACCTAGCTGATAATTACAATCTTAAGAAACTCTCGGTTGTTTTTCTTTTTTCTCTTTTTTTTTTTTCCCCCTTGGAGAGAGAGAGGGAAGGGGGGGGGCATAGGCTATTTCTGGCTGGTAAGCTTGCAGGAATGTGAAAGAGAGAGGGCAGAAATGAAACAGCCCTCTTCAGAGCGACTTCAGAGAGAGGGATCAGTCTGCTCCCTCTCCCTCCCCCGACTCTTTTTGTACTTGGTAAATTGCCTTCACCTTTGGAGGGAGGAGGATAGATCGCCAGATAAACCCCGGGGGAGGAGAGGGGAGCGGGGAAGGGACCGGGCGGGGGCCTCTCCGCCTGCCCGGCCCGCTCGCCCTTCCCCGCCGACAGCCGCGGGCCGACGCTGCCGTAGCCCCCGGGGCCACCGCGGGCAGCGCGGCGGAGCCCCGGCGCCGGGCCGCCCTCCTCCGTGCCCTCCTCCGTGCCCTCCGCTCGGCCGGTCGCGGGACGGGGGCCCCGCTCGCCGCTGCCGCCGCACCTCCGCCAGACGCAGACCCGGCCGCCGCCGAGGGGCGTCCCGCCCGCTACCTGCAGCCGCAGGACTCCACCACCATGTCCTCGTATTGCTTGTACACCACGTTGTTGCCCGCGTCGATGTAGAGGATGCTGATGGGGGTCAGCTTGGTGGGAACGCAGCAGCTGGGCGGCGTGGAGCCGGGGTCCATGGAATTCATGAGGGTCTGGATGATGGCGTGGTTTGTGGGCTCCAGGTGGGAGCGCAGCGGGAAGTCGCAGACGCCCTCGCAGTGGTGGGCCTCGTATTCCAGCGGGGCGATGATCCAGTCGTCCCAGCCCAGCTCCTTGAAGTTGACGTGCAGCGGCTTCTTGCTGCAGCGCAGCCGGGCCTTCTTGCCGTGCCGCTTGCCGTGGCGGCTGGCGAAGGCGGTGCGGCGCTGGCGCCGGGCCGGCGGGCGGCGGGCGGCGGGCGGCGGGGCCGCGCCCAGCTCGGCGCGCAGCTCCCCGAGGAGGCTCCGCCGCCGCGCGCGGGTGAAGACCACCAGCAGCGCGCGCTCCTGAGGCGGCCGCGGCCGGCGCGCGAAGCCCAGGGCCCGCAGGTCGAGCCAGCGGCGCGGGCCGCGCTCCGCCGAGGCCCGGAGCTCCAGGCACAGCCGCTTCCGGGGCCGCTGCTCCCGCAGGCCCTGCCGCACGTCGAACACCTCCCAGCCGGCCGACGGGGCCGGGTCCAGGGCGCGGGAGTCCAGCGGTCGCGGCGAGAGGCAGGCGGAGAGCTGCACGTGCAGCGGGGCGGCGGGCGGCGGGCGGCCCCGCGGGGCCCGGCGGAACAGCCGCAGCTCGGCCCCCACGAGCTCCTCCGTCTCCGAGAGGGTCGACACATCAAACACATACTGCTGCCGCCTCAAGGGAGCGGGCGAGAGATCGTCTGCGAGATAAAAATAATTACAGTCAGTTGCGCTCGGGGGGATCTGCCGAGAGGTCTCTGAGGCGGGAGAAGGAGGGAGCACCGCCGGCGTGCCCGGCCGGGGCCGCTCCTGCCTGCCTGCCTCACCCCCCACCCACCCCCAGCGGGACCCTGACCGCGGGAGGGCGGGGAGACGAGAAAGGAGAAGGGAATAATATGGAAATGAAAGGCAGTATGGAAGAACCCGCACCAGACAGGAGACGGCTCACCAGCACCAGAGGCAGACCCTGCCCCATACACATCCTCTGCCTATCAGCCCCATTTACACGTGCTCCTCTGAGAAAAACCTGGACTTCTTTTTTGACACATCGGTGTACAAAGTGCAGCGCAGAAAGCAAACCAGATTCCCTTGAGCTGCTTTCCAATAAAATGTTTACAACCCAGCAAATACAAAAATTCCCAAAGCCCCTGTGTTTCCCCAGAAGCTAGTAAAGCTTATGTAGATTTCTATAGTAAAAGTGTCACTGGAGCCTCTGTTCAGCAGCCCCTCGCCGCTTTTCCAAAATCAGCCCGCCCCAGGGGTAGAAACAGAGACTAAAGAAATATACACCCGCCTGTTATTTATCGATATCAAAGGTCATTGCGATCCCTAATCAGTGTGTTTCACAACCTCGGCTCTACCTGACAGGTCTCTGAGAACCTCCTGCGGGGCAGGAGAGACAAGGGGATGATTTATGCAAACCAAAAACCTTCAGACGCGACACGGCGATGTAAAAAACCAATGCGGATTAACGTGCAGTTAATCAGTGCGGATTAGCACACTCGACAGTCGCCCTGCGTCGCCGCGTGTTCCCCGGGACGTCAGCAGGGAGATGGAGCGTGGAGTGCAGCAGGGACAGCGGGAATTGCTGGGGAAAAGACCTGCCCCGCAGCCGGGCCAGGGGATCCCCCTGCGGAGCCTGGCTGCCTGCCGAGCGCGTCCCCCTCGCCCCGCAGGAGCCGCCGGGGGGGCCCCGCCGCCCGCCCGGACCGCGCCGCGCACCCAGGCGGCACCTCGGGCTGCGGGCCCGGCTCCGCACACCTGCCCGGTCCCGGGACGCGGCCGCGGGCCCCGCCTCGCCCGGCACCGGGGCACGAGGAGTCAGCAAGGAGAGGGAGTTCCCGAGCTGGAGCTTCCCCGCCTCTCCGGGGCCGCGCGCCGGCGGGAGCGATGCGGAATCCGTCAGGCCTTTCAGGCATCAGGAAAATTGGAACCCAGGCCTTTCGCATCCTTGCATCCGCCTCCCACCTCAGGCTTGTCTGTTTCCTTGCGGAGGGGCTTCTCCTTCCCAGCGAGGGGTGAGAGGCAGCCTGGTCGCGCATCCCGCTCAGGGAGTGCGGGAGGACTGAAAGAAACACGAGCAGAGCCCGAAAAATGTCGTCACAGTCCAGGTGACGACAACAGCTGCTTTATTGAGCTGTGAAAATAGAAGTGAAACCCATCGGGAGCTGCCTAGAGGTGCTGGACAATTTCATCAGCGCTGCAAGTACAGACCAGGATTCGGTCCATGAGTCTCCTGTGGGTTCTGGGGGATCGTGGGGATAGTTCTGCCCTTCACAGGCGCGGGCCGTGGGCTGAGGTGCACGTGGTTGCAGGAGGAGGGTCCAACAGCTCAGGAGATCTCTGGTATCATTGCTTCCTCCTTCAAGGGGGTCCTGGGAGTTTCAGAGAAAAGCGGATGAGCCCTCGGGTAAGAAAGCGCAGGTTCTCCTCCTTCTTCTCTTTCTCGTCGTCTTGGTGGTTTTGTTTCGGTTTGGTTTTTGATTGTTTGGTTTTTTGGGGTTTTTTTTCCAACATCTATCAGATACTCGGGCACCCCATAGGGTGCAGACCGGTCTCCTGGCTCTGCCAAATGCATCAGACCTTCGTTCACGGGTTCCAGCGACCGTCGAGAAAACTAGATCAGCATCTTCCTCTGCGGTTATCCCCAGCATCGGGATGTGGGCAGAGCCGGGCCTGGGCACGGATTCCCTTTTAATCGCTCTCGTTGCTTAGGGGATGGAGAGGCGGGTGTCACGCTTGGTTTCAGAGAGAGATGCTCGCTCTCTTTGATACTCCCAGTCGCCATGGGGTGGGGGTGAGGGGAGTGCTGCTGTCCCTCCGGAGCAGACAGCCCCACATACTCTCCTCCTTGTCCTGTTCTTGACCAGCACCACGGTCCCGCATATATATCTCCGGCGCGGTGCAGGAGCAAGGCAGGACTGCCCGGCAGTCTTAGCTTTCAGGGAAAGGGCAGCCGTTTCCCGAGGGAGGAGGGGACAGGAAGGTGACAGCGCCTCTCCCCTTCCCGAGGAGCCGTCACGCAGGTGGCCTGTCGCGGCGCAGGAAATAATCCCATTCGGGGGTAACATCCAGGCATGCAGCTTAGACGGGAGGGAAGCAGCGAGAGGCTGAATTCCCCACATGTCCCCGCTGCTGAAAATGGGCTCTAAAGGGTTTGCAGACCTTTGTCACCCGGCGGTGCGGGAGGAAACCAGCTCCGGCACTGTGGGTGCCAAAAGGCTCGCTCAGGGATGCTGCCCAAGCAGCATCTTTTGAGACTCCAGTTTGGCGAGGGTTTGGGGCGTTGCACGGCTGGTCCAGGTTGCTTGGTGGGATGGCACGCTGGCGACACGGCCGGTTTGCAGAGAAATGTGCCCCCGGTCAAGCAGGTCTGAGACGGATTTCAGCAGCACCGAAACTGTGCTGGAAAAGTCGCACTGGCTCAGGCAGCTGCCGGCTCCCGTGCCTCTCTCGGGAGGGCAGGGAAAGGGGCAGGGCTGCCGGTTGTTTCAAATAAGCAGCTTTGAATCCGATCAGATAAACGCTATTTATTCACTCTTGTAACCTAATAATTCAGATGAATACATAATCCTAAACCAGTACTGGCTCGCTCCCAGAGCAGTCGAGAGGGTGGGAAAAGCAACGGAGGGCGGGGAGGGAAAGCAGGACCTCCGGAATCTCCACAAAACGGGGAGAGACGGGTCTAGGTTGGGGACCCTTTGTTCCAGAGAAGCTGCTGCCGTCCCAGCACACAAAGAGCGGCAGCAGAGACGGCGCGGGGACACCCTGACTGTCCCTCTCTCTCCCCGTGAGCAGTGCACGACGGATAGGGGCTTGTCCTCTTCAGTTTTCCTTTAAACTCAAGGAGCGAATGGGGTAAAACCTGGGATTTCTAACAGCCAGCTCGAGATCTGCCTTTTTCTCAGGCCAGCTGAAGCTGTCCTTACAGATATTCCCGTTACCGAAATACTTGGTGCGAGCAGAAAAGCCATCCCAGCTGGGCTTGGGAAAGCCACATGGCAGAAAATGCACCGGGGAGGTGTGTTTATATTTGTAGCGTTAATGTAGATGAATGTTAGCTCCGCCGTGAGTATTTGTTCTATTTCACTCTCCGTAGTTTATTCTTTTTTTTATTCTGGTGAAAATAAGATATTAGGGGCAGGAAGGAGGGACAGAAGGAGGGAGTAGGTTTATCTGAAATTTAAGAATGTGTCAGTGGCGGATGGGAGAGAGCAGCCCTGCTCCGTTCTGCCCCTCGCGAGGCGCTCGGGCAGCGGCGTGCCCGGTGCTCCCGCGGGCGTGCCGAGCCGAGCCGGGCCGAGCCGGGCCGGGGGCTGCCCGGGTCCCGCCGCCTTCCCCCAGTGCTTTCCTTCGCCGTGCGGTGGCTGCGGTTTCAGCATCTCCGAAGCTGAATGAATGACTGGGTCGGGATGTTTCCCTCAATTCCCTGTGTGAAGCCTCCCCGTTTCCCGGGTCGCTTTCTCGCCGCAGTCTGGGCTTTGAGGAGAGACGGGGGTTAACGAAGGCTACACAAAGTTTCCCTTTTCATGGCAGATCAGGTACTGGGCTCCCAGCCAATTCATCAGGGCTCAGATCTTAACTTTACATCACTGCAAATTATACCCAAACCACATTCAAGAAGAATTTTCCCATTCCCAAATTCTCTTTCAAGCCATATTTAAACTCGCAAACCAAAAGCACATTTTCAGTTTAAAGACACTTTGCAGACACTCGCACAACAATAATCTGGAAATTAAAACATATATTGTCCCTAATTGCGAAGGTCTGCCCACACGTTGTCTGCGGACTCGCAAGGCTGACAGGTTTTTCTTTCGGAGCATTACCCAAGCTGTGGAAACAAGGGACTGACTCTCCATGTGTGGTATTTCTCCGGGTTTCAATTCCACATCTCCCAGCGCCTGCCTCGCAGCGGTTTTTTATTACACCGAGTGATTAGATTTAAATGTATCGTTCGCTTCGCTATCGAGTAACCGAGAAAGACCACACCTTCCTTCGACGAATTCCCAATCCTGCCAAAAAACACTAACTAGTTGTTGGAGGGCTGTTTCTTTTTCTTTTCTTTTCCTTTTTTTTTTTTTTTTTCTCTCCTCGGAGCGGGGAGGCACCTGGCTGTGATGTACCTTTGATCACCGCTGTACCGTACCTGCTCCGGCAAGGCTGCCTGCCCTTGCCCCACTCTCCCGCTCGCCACGAGCGACTCTCGGCCCTCGGGCATAGAGGGATCGCTGCAACACCCGCGGGACACTCCCGCAAGGCTCCGGGCTCTCGGCTGTCGGCATCGTCCCAGGAGATGCGCCGAGGCGCACGGGAGCTTCCTTGTGGGGTTTCTACTGCTGTAACAGACCTTAACCCAATATCTTTCCCTTTGCCCATTTGCGGTGCTTACGCTACCCGAAATACTTCAACGGAGGAGAAATAATTCCTCCGAAATTATTCGTATTGAGAAAATCGGCCCGAATATTCCCAGCGCTTGGAGCTAAGAAATGAAGCGAAAATATTTCTGAGCGATAAATGTGGAAGCGCTATGATACAGCAGCAGAACATACAGATCTGGCCATAACTAGCAAAGACTGAAACATCCCCTTTCGCTCATAAATCTGGCTTCAGGCACGAGAGGACTCCTACTCTCAGTTTCAGCCTGCCCTGAAATCGCAAGGAAGGGAGGGTTTTCTCCGATCGACCGTTTTGGGGTTTTTTTCTACTGTGAAGGGAGGAGGTAAATGAGGAGGGCGAGGCGCCCCGCTGCCGTGCCCAGCACCGAGTGGCCCTGGCCTGCGCCGGATTTTCTCCCCGCGGGCCACTCGGCTGCCGGCTGGGGCCAGCCCAGCTGCGGCACAGCATCTCCCCGCGGGCGGCGGAAACTCCACAGCTCCGAGGCGGAGACCTCGGACCTCCGTCCCCCACGTGTCCCCCCCTCAAAAAAAAAAAAAAAAAAAAAAATTCAACCTCTTAGCAAGCCCTGCAGGAGGATTTCTGGATTAAAAAAAAAATTATAATAACGAAAAAAATCAGGACCAGGTCGGAAATGAGCCACCGGAATAGTTTCATATGCGTTAATTACTCGTCCTCCGCGGCAGCGCACCGCCCCGCCGGGCCGCCTGATCTGCGGAGCTCCCGGCGCCGCTTCCCGGACCGCCCTCCCGTGCGCGAGCCCCGCGCCTCCTCCAGGGACAACAAACAAACGAAAGATGAACTAAAAAATACTCCCCCCGCCGACAGCCCCTGTTTTCACTGGGAAGCGGCGAGAGGCGCAGCCGCCGAGGGGACGCTGCGCTGCGCTCCGCCCGCGCCCCGGCCCCGCGCTCCGCTCCGTCCCGCAGCTCCCGCAGCTCAGGGGTAAAACACCGACCCCCGAAACAGCTCCCGGCACCGGCAGCGCGGAGCCGCCGCCGCGCCCCGCCCGCCCCCGCGCCACCGGCTCCGCGCGCGCGGAGGCCCCGCCGGGCCGGGCCGAGCCGAGTCGAACCGGGCTGGGCCGGACCGCTCGCTCCTTTCCCGGGTGCGCGGCGGGGATGAGGAGCGGCAGCTCGCTGCCGCGCTCCGGCCGTCTGGTCTGCATTAGTGTTTTTATAAGGGGCTCAAACAAATCGAATACAAGGTCACCAAATAATTAACAGTTGTGAATTCCCTCCTTTCCCATTAAAATACTTCCCTGTTTATATTTCATTTTCCTTCTGCCAACGACAACACTGCTTGGGCAAAGGCGCTGCACAGATTACACTACATTGCAGCTTTCGGTCCACCCAAAAACCCCCTGTTTTGCATAAATATGTTGTACTAGATGAACTTCAAGTGAGATTTACATTCTTTTCTTCTGCCACATGCACAGCCGGGCCATTTTCAGTTTCTGCCCACGGGATCCCCCTTTCGTCCTAGCCGTCTATTCACCACCCTCACAACCCTCATGGCAAGAGCAAAATAACGATGTTCGGATCCCTGCCCATCCGAATCAGCTGCCTTCCAACTGGAACGCGAAAGCGCATAAAGAAAACGGGGAGGGAAAAAGGAGACGATCTTGACCTATTTCGATGTCCCCGTCCCTTAGGCACGGACCGCAGCATTTCGTATGCGGGAGCCCTGCCTTGGTGCCGGTGCTGCGGGCTCTGCAGACACAAAAGGGTGAGGCGAGGGGCACTCGCAGCAGCCGGCCCTCGTGGCAACCCCTTCCCACGGAGATCCTTTCGAAAATCGTGCTCCTTCGCACTCCAGCTATTTCTTTTTTGTTTTCTATTTGTTCCTAGTCATGCCGCGTTTCTTGCTAGTTGTGGGATTGATTGTTTTTAACTCCCTTCTCCAGCTCCCTCCCGCTCTCTTTTTTTTTTTTTCCTCCCCTGCCTGGTGGAGTCCTTGCAGCTCCTAATTGTCCTGCCTTACTGTGGAGCTCCAATGCTGGGGGTCCTGAGGCCAGTGAGAGCACCATCTGCGTTTTAATGAGTTACTTCATGTGCCAACAGTAATTTTCCTAC
This sequence comes from Melozone crissalis, assembly GCF_028551555.1. NCBI lineage: Eukaryota > Metazoa > Chordata > Aves > Passeriformes > Passerellidae > Melozone > Melozone crissalis. Next base: position 21,117,931 of record NW_026535780.1, read on the forward strand.
ATTCAGCTAGGTCCTGTCTGATCTTGCGACCGTAACAAGGGGGAGCGAGTGGGGGGCGGTAGGGGGTGGAGAAGGGGGAATCGCAAACCCTTTCCCCCCTTTCTCCTCTCTTTCTATCGACGGGGGAAAAAATTATATACGTATTAAGCAGTAGTGAGTCTTCACTCCCTCGCGCGCTACCCTGAAAATGATCTTATTAGCTTCAAGCGGGAAGGGAAGAAGCGAAGCAACGGGAAGCGGCTGCCGGTGTCTGCGCCGAAGCGCTCTGCCCCGCAGCCTCGGCGGGCGCTGGGACGGGCGGGCCGGGGCTGCTGCGGGTCAGAGCCCAGCGCCGGGCGGCCCCGCAGGCACAGCAGCCGCCTCGCACGGGAGGGGCGCTTCTCGGCACGGCGAAAAGTTGCTTCGCGCTCCTCTGCGGGCTGCTGTCCCCCCGAAATGCTGCCATGCAGGATGGCGTGGGCAGGTGGGACGGCCACCGCCATATCGCCGCTCCGGAGATGCCGCTTAGGTAAAGAGCAGCCCATCTAAATGGGTCAATTTGGGCGGCTATACTGTCTGCAAATGAAGGGACAGAAAATCTGCCCCCCCTTCCCCGCTTTCTCTGGGCAAAGACTGTTCATCATCAGCACAACTCCAGTTCGCCAATTAACTGGGCTAGGAGCCCACGGGGAGGTGGGCAGTAAAACAGCTACCACTTCAGAGGAACGGAAGCTCTCTTGAAGTTTTTTGGTGATGTGCCATCGGCTGGTCCACTTCATTATGGGAGACTAGACAATATTTGATATGTTATGACATGAACACTCAATTAGATCACTGAGTTGAAATGCTCCAATCAGTGGCTTGATGCTAAGCAACCCTCAGAAGGTCCAGCAGAAGGTCACAGCCTGTGACACATCAAATCAAAATCAATGGGGAAAAGTGAGGCTTTTCCTTAATCAAACCAGGACTTCTGTTAGCAAATCACTTCCCCCGGAGTAGAATCTCACATGCAGCGAGATGAGCTAAATTTGTTAAATTAACTGTCTTTCTTCTGGTTATCAAGAATAAGATGATATCGAGCGCGGCTCCATTTCCTGCAGCTCGCAGGATCAGCACCCCGTTTCCTCTCCGTCAGGGGGAGCGGTCCAGCTCCCTTCTGACGGCTGAATTTTCGAAACCGTGTTTCTAGAAAGCGGGTCCTCTTCCCCCACCCCCGCTTTTAACAGCGACAAAGAAAACAACCCCAATAAGGCGAAGAGCAAAACCCCTTGTCCCCTTTCCCCTCGAAAACGTCTACGGGCTTCCGACCGCGGGGGTCACATACTGTGGGCGCTCCCCCGCGTCTTCCCGAGCGCAGAGAGGCGCGACTGAGGCGGGAGGCGAAGAGCCCGCCGAGCTCCGCCGCGGAAAGAGCTCCCCGAGCCCGGGGCAGCAATGGGGCAAGGGGCCGAGCCTCGGGTGCCGTGGGCGGGGAGAAGCTTCCGGCTCGGGGAGGCGGCGAAGGGGCTCGGTGTGGGTTCGGTTCGATTTGGTTTGGGGCGATCGGCTTCTGCAGCTCCAGGGAGCCGTGTGATTTTCCCGGCTCTGTGTTTTGCCCTAAAACGGCTGGGACACGGCGGGAGGGCGGCGAGCTGCCCCGGCTCCCGGCGCTGCCAGCCCCCGGCAGGTACACCAGTGCCCGAGGAGGCGCGGACGGAGGGGAGGGTCTTCATGTGTGGGAGAGGGGGAGGAACGAAAGCGCAACCTTCATTAAGAACCTGTTAATTAGTCTGTTCTTAATGGCTCACAACCAGGGTAACGAAAAAAGGGGGAGGGAATGAAAGGGGCAGGGGGGCGTTTTTATGGTAGGGAAATTTCACTGTGGATCGACGAGAAATGTGCACTCGCTGCCCCGGGTACGAGCGGTACGACGACGAGAGAAAAGCCCAGGAGGGCCCCGGCCGGGGCTGCAGGTCGCGGAGGGGGCCCGGGAGCCCCGCGGCACCGATGCTGCCCGGGAAGCTCTGCGGCCTGGGGTAGCGGGCTCCGATCCCGGCCCGGGGGTGCGTGAGGAGCAACCACGGACACAGCTCAAAGGATGCGGCCCCGAGCAGACGTCAAGTCCGGCCGCCCCTCGCTGAGTCCCGGTACCGGGCGGTACCTGGGCTGCGCGCTGCCCCCCGCAAGTGGAGCCGGAGGGTCCCCGTCCCTGCCCTCTCGGAAGGGCCTGGGGCTCTCCCAGGTAACCCCGATAACGCAACCCGAGGCGAGAGCAGCCTCAGGCAGAAGATGTTTGCTTTCGGTCAGTTTAAACTTTCTTTTCGCCGTGCAGCCGCGTCGGTAAGAGCCACCCTTTGTCCGGCGGGTGGAAAGGAATCAGAAGACCGATATTTAATTTTTTTTTCAAGGTTGAATTTACACCCAAATTCCGCCTGCAAAGCTGGGGCGTATTTTCTACAACCCCATGACGATTCGGGGAGGAACACTGGTGTTTCTCGCACGCGGCACTTAGGGCTGCCTCGGCTCGGGTTTAGTGCCGCGGGGCCGTTTGCTCTAAAATAAAACACCGCGACTCCGAATTCACCGAGAGATCTGGTCTTGCCTGCGATACCGGGGCGGGGAACAGCACCGGTGACCGCTGCAGCTCGCTCCCACCTCCCCAGCACCAGGTTCCGCGGGACGGCAGCCTCGTACCGACCGCTCCTCGTACCGCGGAGCGCAGCGGGAAGGGGCACCGCAGCCCCGGGGGCACCGGGAGGGGCGGGGGGGCAGAACTTACCTCGTCCCCTGTCTACAAAACTAGTGATGGTGTTGGCGGATTTGGACGACTGAAAAAAGCTGGCGTTGATGCCCAGTTTCTCCGCGATAGAGTAAGTCCTGAACAGAGACAGCATGTACTCGTGGGGTTCCGCCCGTGGGAGCGCCCGGTCCATGGCGTGTCCCCCTTGCCGCGGGCGGTTTTCCCGTGGGGACCGCGGCACTCTGCGGCTGCGACCACCTTTGGAGGAGGCGGCGAGCTCCGAGGAGGCAGGGAGGGAAGCCGGGAGGCAGCAAGGTAAATCCCAGAGGAGGCTGGCGAGCAAGGCGGCGGAGAGCAGGGCCCGGCGCGCATTCATAGCGAGAGGCGGCGGCGGTAGGGAGGAAGAGGAGGGCGGCCCGACGTGCGGCTCCGGCGGCCCACGGAGCGGCGCGGGGACTGCGCGGCGGCGCGGCGCGGAGCGGCGACTGCACCCGGGCGGGCTCGGCCCGCAGCCGCCCGCCCCGCCCCGCGGGTACCGCCCCGCCGCGCACCGCCCTGTGCGGGCACCCAGCCCGCCCCGCGGGGCGGTCCGGCCGGGGCGGGACACCCTGGTCGGGCCCTCGGGGGTCCCCGTGCTCCCTCCCCGCTGGGCTCTCCACGCGGGAAGCGGGCGAGGGCCGGAGAGAGATGCCGCGCGTCCTGCTGCCACCTCTCGGGTACCGCTTCTCATCGACCCAGCGGTGATGACATCTGTTCAGGTGCCTCGCACGTTCTCCAGGTTTGAGTGTGGGCAGATTCGTGTGATGCTAATGATTTTGCTTGAGGCTCTTTGTATTCCCGTGGCTACGTGCCCGAAAACTTGGCACAAAGCAGGGGTTTTATAAGAAGGAGAATTTGGTGGTAAGGATTCAGAAATTCACCCACCCCTTTTCATTTGGCTTTTCCGAGGTGCATCCTTCAGCATAAAACTGGTGTCAGTTCTCCAGTGGTTTCATCCAACCACCTGTCTAGGGTTCACAGCCATGACAAAGCACAGTAACATGCCTGCATTACTCTACCTGTCCTGATCACTACCTTCTTCTCCTTCACCTTCTCATCCTCCTGCCTGATCCATGGCACTGCTGCTGCAGGCAGCCACAAACCACCCTATTCCACTTCCCCGTGTGGCTTTCCTCTGCCCTGTGCTGAGCATTCCTCCTTTTCTGTCCTGATCTCCCATTGTCCACTTCTTCCTACCTCTCCTATCTGCCCCAACTCTGCCACTGGTGAGTTTTCCTTTAATTCCAGTATCATGTGTGTTTAGCTGTGAAAGCCTGGTCCATAGTAAATAAAGGGAATCTGAGATCTCTGACCATGCTCCTCCATCAGCTGCCATTCTTCATGCAGTCATACACTAGACTTGTGGACTTGTCTTCTTCCCTGTTCTCATTTTTCCACTGAGAGCAGCTCATGCCTGGGTTTTGGCACCACTCCCAGTGCAACAGAGGACCAGTGGGAAGAGGCAGACCCTGACAGGGCATATGAAGCAGTCTTCTAGCCTGGCACATCCCAGTTTGCCTGTAGGGTGCTTAGTCCCACTGTGTTCCCCATCTCCTACGGAGAGACACTAGGAACTATGAGGAACACAAGGGGAACATGCAAAGCAAGTGACAGGCTCAGGTTCCAAGTGAACCACGATGCATCTCTAGTAGAAAAAAAGATAATTCCAAGGCAGGGGCTCACACTGTCCTGCAGCCCTCCATACATGGCTTAGAGAGCTCCCTGGTGTGGTTTTGGCCCATGCCAACTAGTCCTTTCCCAGCCAATACCCAGGTCTGTTAGAAGTTTTGGCTTGCGCCAGGGGCTGTCCCTAGATGGCCATTTGGATGTGCCCATGTGCATGTGGGACACATCATACAGCTGGGATTAGAGAAAGGGGCCCATCATTGCCTTGGCTTCTTTCTAGCACGATAGATGTACTGCGAGGTGCTGGCAGATGAACTGTGAAGAGACAGGGCTACAAAAACGTATCAGTGACAGTGCAGAAATGAGGCAAGTGTTCTGCAAAACCATTTCCCACTTCATTCTGTCCCATTTCTTCACCCCCTTTTATTTATTGTTCTTTCACTCCTCCTCTGTATCCTCTGGCTTCACTGACACCCTCCTGACCACTACCCTCCCTTTTCATCAGCTGCTTTCTGCACTGGGAGCGTCCCCCTCCTCCTGTCCCTTTGGCTTCTCTTTTCTGATGCTTCATTTTTGTTGCTTCTGCTCCCCTTTGCCACTCCCATCCTTTCTGCTTTGTACTTAGCATTTTGGCTATTTTTTCCTGCCATGACCCAGTTCCTTCCGGAGCCTTATCATCACTTTTTTGTTTCCTTCTGCCCCTTTTGTGTCCTATTCACTTATTCCATGCTCCTGCTGGCTATCTCCAATCAGCTGCCCAGCTCCAGTTTCTCCTCCGTCGACTTCTGCCCAACCCTAGCCCCCCAGGCTCTTTCTTTTTTCTCTCCTGCTGTATTTCATTGTCCTGTTTTTATTTTCTGATATTGTTCCCACTTCCCACATCCCCTCCTTGTGGTCCCAAATGCTGCTGCTGCACGGCTGCCCTTTCCCACTCTCACTCTGCTGGTTTCCAGGGTTCCCTCTGGTGCTCCCGGAGTGTCCGTTCCCTTCCTGCCTTTGTCTCTTGGTCTGTCTCTCCTCTTCCCTCTTTGTTCTCGGCTTTTTCCTCCCTTGGCCTCCTCCTCTCCCAAGGGGAGATGGTTTCATGCTAATGAAAAGCTGCAAGGTCTCAAGAGCAACTTCCATCAGCCTGATTTAATTTCTACCTGCTGCTTTTGCGTGTTTTAACGCATTCTCTAAAATTGACTTGGATGGCTGCTTTGCACTGTCACTTCTTTATCAGGGGCCTGACTTGAAGCCCTCTGCAGCCAACAGGGCCTTTCCTCTGGCTCTTGTGACCTTTGAGGCAGTGTGCAGGCTGAGGCCCTGCTGAGGCAGATGCCCCCATAGCACCCCAGGGCTGCTGCTCAGCGGGTGAAAGTGCACACAGGTAGCAGTGCCAGCCATAAACAGGCAGTGCTGCTTTCCAGCCTGTTTCTCAGAGCTTTAGGTTGCTCAGGGTTGTCCCCGTGCCATTTTGGAATACAATGCCATTGTTCAATACAGCTAATTGCCAAGACAGTCACTTAAGGGAATGACAGAACACGGAACTGTGGGGATACAGCAGTTGTGGCGCCTCATGGAGCAACACAGTCAGGTCACTGAGAGGGACTTGAATATATTGAGCCATTTTAAGAAGCTTTGGTTTTGATTGTCCCTGAGAAAACTGTGTGGAACCGGACCTGAGAACTGCAGGCAGGAGTGGGTGTTTCGTGGGGCAGCATGAGAATGAATCAGTGCCTGTGAGACACTTGGTATCCCCACTTCAGTGCATGGCAAAGAGTGAAATAATGGCAGCAACAATAAAAAGAGTAAAATAATAGCAGCCACCAGAAAAGAAGAATAGTGTTTTAAAAACTAGTTTCCTTTCTGGTTTTCTCAACAATAAAACTTGGCCAGATTTCAGTTTATAATTGCATTATACATATTTTGTAACATTTTTTTAAATTTCAAATATGTTTCTCAGAACTAAAGCAATTTGGAGACTGCAAAAATGCAGTTTTAAAACTAGTTTAAAACTGTTTAAAACATCCCATCTTTCACATTCTTTCTTTCTGTGAATTTGCTATTCTGGGGAAAAGTACAAATGAGTGGAGACAAATTTGAAAGTCAGGAAGCAGTCCAAATCAAATGTGATTTCTTTCATCTGGAAGTTTAATGGAAATTTCTCTTGCTATAACCATAACGTGAGCAGCCATGTTGAGGAAGAATGACAGAAGTTAAAATTCATCCCTGAAAAGTGGTCGAGCTAAGATGTAAGCATCAGTCATTTCACCTCTGATTTGTGGTCATTTGTAAGACTTTCTGTGGTACATAAGGAATATGAATACAGAGTTGATCAGTTTGTAGACATTCCCCCTTAGTTTGTTTTTTGGGGTTTTTTGGGGGGTTTTTTTGGTTTTGTTTTTTTTTTTTTGCATCTAGGTTGATACTTGTTTTAACATGAACAATTTGTTGTAGGATTTTTATTTCTGTGAACAAAAATAATTTTTTATTAGGGTGACTAGAAAATGTACCCCCTCAAACTGTGGGTTTTTCCCCACTTTAGCACAATAGGCTCCAAAAAGGCTGTGGTTACACCACATAATCAGGGGGCAGGGATTCCTACCAGCACAGCAGTTAGCACATTTTCCAAACTGCCTGTGTAGTCCATATGTGCTGGTTTTCTACAAAACACCAGCCTGCAAAAGCCTTGGTTTTGAAAATGGGATTTTTTTTTTCCAAAGGTTCTGAGGCATTACATTCTTACTCTTTTAGCCTCAGCATTTTTAGCACCTCTAATCTTTTCTGCAGTGCTCCTGAAAAGGTTGGTTTTCAGTGTTTCACTCTGGCAGGAATATTTATTTTTCAGTAGCTATATTTTGGCCCAGGAGTTGTTTGCCCTTCCCCACATGGATCTTCTGTTATGGATAATGGGCCAGATCTTCTCCCTGCCTCCCTCCCAGCTGAGCTGCCCTGCTCTTGGCTGAGAGTATCTTCTGAGATAGATCACCAAGCTCCTTCTCTGCTGCCGTCATTCTGGACTGTCACATTAGCCAATTTTTTTTTCCTTTAGACAGAAAACCATCCTTTTTTCCTAAACATATTTATTTCAGCATGCCCCATCTCCAAACCATCAACATAAACCTCAAAAGTCTAAGAAGATCAAGATTTTTAATTGCCTAAACTATGGTGTGTGAACTAACAGCAGACAAAGGAGCCTACCCAAATAAATAGGGTTGCTTTAGGAGTCTGAAGTTCCTCCTGCATTGTGGTCCTCCAAAGAAAGTCCTGTTTCACTTTCCAAGCATCCCACAAGGACCTGCACCTCTCCCAGCGCCCCACAGCCTGCAGAGCTCTTCCAGCTGAGTCCCCCCATGTTCCAGCTCAGTGGAGGCTTGTGCAGCCCCACAGCATGGGGACAGGCTTTCCAGGCTTTCCCATTTCTCTTCCTTTTGCTCCTGCTTTTGGCAGTTTGTCCTTGCACAAAGAGAAGTCGGGAGAAGGAGCAGGGCTAAGCCTATGCATCCCTGTTGCTTTTTGCAGTGTTTCATTTTGCCACAAAACAGTGGCAACTTTGCTTCTCTGCAAGCTCTCTGCATTTTTGTCCCTGTCTTAGATTAGAACCACATTGCCTCTCAGTCTCTCACTCACAGTTAAAAACTTAATACATGGACGTGAAGAGTGAAGCCACTCATGCATTCTTGGTGCATCAAAACACATCCTGACATCAGGGAAACAAATTGCAGCCTATAGATCAGGAGAAAGGGAAGAAGTTTGCAACAGTGATTCTGCTTTCATTTGCTCTGGTGTAGAAAATTAAAATTATGTAGAAATTATTTTTCCTGTTTAGGATAGATTTGATTTTGAAAAATTACTGCTAACTTTGTAAGCATTAAAATAGACGCAATAAAGATGTGAAATTTCACACAAGGGATCCACAATGTTTGTATAATTATAAGCACATGGTTACTTTACACGAAGTCTCTGTTATACTTTTATTTACTAGTGCTTGGGGAAAACAGAGGTTCTCAAATTCAGTGTTTATTTACATGTATAGGGAATGTCACAGTCTCCATTAACCTGTCATAATCTCTATTTCTGTCTTGGAACTCCAACTATATAAACCAAACCCCCACTCACACCATCATTTCTAATTTGTTCAGCTACTCTGCTAAATCAGACAATTTCTGTAATTTCTAAAGAATGTATATCCTGCTGCTGGTGGCAGGATGAGAACTGCTTACCACCTCAGTGTCTGCTTATTTCAGCTCTTGAGGGGGTAAAAGTGAAAGCTGTTGCTTCGATGCAATTTTCTTTGTTCTGAGGAATTTTGTGGGACTTTAATTTGTTGTTTTCATTTTTGTCTGAATTTCTGTGAGGCTATGAACCAGCCCTGGAGGATACTCAGCATTTTTTCTTTGATATCCACAATTCCTAATTTTATAGGACACAAAAGGAACTCAGATCCAGCAGGATTCAGCCCTCAATTTTTGGGCTGAATTACATTATTTTTTGTCTTTTATACTGAGTGGCCATATGCCTAGGGCTGTTCTTTGCTTCAGGAAGTGGGGGAGCTCATATATGCACAGTAACTTCACATTTTAGAAAAAAGGCAAAATAATTTGAAGAATTTTTTTGCACTTTTTCCTTCTATGTAGGAATACGTACAGTTTTGACAAGTTAGATTTAACTGTGCATTTGGGGTTTTTTGGGGGGAATACTTCCATGTTTTTGGGGGGAAAGACTTCCATCTTTGGCTTCACTCAGGCTGGTGCTATTAAGTAATGCTTGCTGTTATGAATGACCAGAACCACGCATTCTGACTGGAGAGGGACAGGGACATAGAGGAAATTCCTTTAAAAAGAAGATGAAGTAGTCTATTCAAGTGTTGCATCACTGCAGTCTGGCCTAGCAGCACAAAGAAATTTATTTGCATCCTTTTATTTTACAATTCCTTTCTCAGCCATCTCTTTTTCCTTCAAGTCCCTCTTGTCACTTCAGCACTGCATGGCCACGTGGAGCATGGCAGCTGGGTTTTCTCGCAGACCCTGAGATGACTTCAAGATGTCTTGGTTACTGTTCTCTTACCAGTTCTGGGGAGAAAATGAGCACTTATATGACACCTCAGAGGTGTGGGTACCAATCTCATCCCTACTCACACTACCTCAGGAGTGTCACCATGTGTCTCCTTACTGTTGTTTCTGCCTATTCATTGTTTCAGCTACAAACTCTTCAGGACAGGATCTGCTTTCCACCATGCCACTGTCACTTAATTATTTTCTTCGTAGGGAAAATTTAATTTTTCCTTACATTAGTTCAAAGCAATCCACCAGTGGGTGTTGCTTACTGCCTTCCCAGACCACAGCCTGGAGCCATTTGCCCTAGAGAAACCCTTCAGGAGCAGTGCAGGAGAGTGACTGCATACAGATTCAAACCAGGGAGGTACCAATGGAATAGGCTCTGGCAAACAAAACAAATTCCTGGGAAGTAAAAAATTCATTTTGGTATTGCTTTGATATTGGACAGAGGTGGGCTGCAGCAGTCCTTAGGCTGGAGATATTCCCTTGTCCAGAGAAGTTGTGCCTGAGGATGGTGGCAGGGGAAGGAGAGGCACAGGCTGAGCTCTGTAATGGTGACAGCTGTCACGGTAATTCCGCTCTTTTCCCCTTCCTTTTTGTTTGGTTTACTGAAGAGGAAGAGAAAGGCATAGAGGGGAAGAGGAGGGGATCAAGGAAAGACAGGAGAAGGGAAGCTGATAGTGGTTTAATATCAGAAGGTTAGATGACAGCTGGATCTTCCCCATTAAATAAAGGGACTTGCTGTGAATTCTACCCCATCTCAGAAAACATCCCTGCGTGTTGCAAGTATTCCTTTTCCTTTACATTTCTTTTTTGCATTTTAAAATCTCTGTAATTTTGAAAAGCCACTATTCTTATCCCTGTCACCAGAGAGGCAGGCCTGGCAAATGGAAGCTGATGACTTGCCCTGGGGAGACAGTTGGAGTATTTCTCCAAGGGGCAGTGCTACAGCACAGTCCCATGCCAGCAGCCACAGGGAGCCTCCATGCTCCTATCCCAGCCATCCATAGTGTCCATCCTTTATAGGTCCCAAATTAACTCAGCTGTTTTGTTCAGTTAACAATGATTAAACAAGCAGTAAGATGTTATCATTAGAGGCTTCCTATTAAACTATGACTGTAAATACTGGCATAGGAAGCATAAAGCTATCTCAAGTTAAGCATGTCAGAAGATAATATTTCCTTCAACACTGTCCAAAAAATGTATTGGTTGACCAAAGTGTTTATCAGTGCTGCATCTTAGGAAATCAACAACTTCCTTTTCAGTTCCTCTGACTGCTTTATATTTAATGCAGTAATGTAGTTATCTATTACATAAAATTGCATCATTAAATAGATTCCTCAAACCAGTTCAACACCACAAAGGCAAAAGACTTACTCAAAAGAATGCCAAGACTCAAAAAGAAGCATTCACCAGCTAGAGAGCAGCAAAATCCTCTTGCTTGTAGCATATTTTGTTTCCTTTGCAGCTTAATCATAATCCTGAGTTCCCTTATTTTTAATGCTTGTTCTGGGATTAATTAAATCAGTTGGTCTCATCCTGAAGCTGCTGGTGTGTACATTTATTCTTTCTGAATGTATGGTGGGGGGTTTTTTTATGTACAGGAGCAAGCCAGAGCAATGCCAATGTGCTGTACCAAACAAAGAGCTCTAAAGCAGAAGTATTTGTTGGAGTATTCTTCTTCCCCACTGTTGCCAATGCTGCCCTGGCATGGGGAATCACTTCCACACTTCCTATACGTGCATGGCTGCTGGTGTGAGCAGACATCAGTGAGTCAGGAGGGAACTGGGAGTGATGGCAGAAAAAGAATATTAGTGCATTTACAAGTAAAATTATGGGCATGGCCTTTATCCTGGGTATTTTATCTGTGCCAATCAAGCCGTAAAAAAGTCCTTTATAAAAGCCAAGCTGAAGCTGTGCAAACAGCGTAGATAACAACCCTCGTGCGCTGCGGATCAAACAGAATAAATGCACGACAGCTTGGGAGGTGCTGGTTTGCCTCTGAACGTCTGAAGTTTGGACAGATTTGACTTTGGATGTGGGCCCAAACCCATCCACAGGCAAGGGGAGTGGGCTGGGGCAGAGAGCTGACCTTTTTACTGCAGGGTTGGCCTACGGTCATCAGGAGAAACCTGCTGCCGTTCAGCCCGCAGCGCCTTTTCATCAGCGCGGCGCTCACTGACAGTAATGGGAGTTATGGCTGCAGTTTAACTTCCTCCTGTGCCAGGGTACAGCCGCACACAGTCCTCCTCTTTATAAAAGAAGACCAGGCACTCTATAACTGCTAAGAACAGGCTGTCTGAAAGGTGTTTTATTAACTAAAGTTGGGGAAGAAAATGAAACTGAAAAGAATACGACTGCATATTAAACTACATGAAGTGGTCATGACAACTGGGAATCTCAGTATCATAAAATTTTAACAGCTGGATGCAATCAGTGGGGATTTTCCATTTTTCTTTTTTGTTAAGCTTAAGAAAGAAAAAGAGGAAGAAGAAAAAAAGAAAAATAAAAGCTTCATTTTACTCAAGCAAGCTTTTTATCCAGCTCAGCTTTCTTTGCTTAATAACAGAAGTTGTCTTTACTTCTCTATAAATCTCAGCACTGCCTGTGCTTAGCTGACATTGTCCTTTTCCTGGGGCAGGGATTCCACAACTGGAGGTGTTCAATATCCCAAACAGCAGCACGACAAGGAATGGAAACCAGAGAAATGCATGTTATAGGGAGACTTCCCCCTTGTGTATGCAATTTTCAGAACTTACCAAATAATTAATCAAAATCAAATTTCGCCTCACAATTCATCACGACTCAACCCTGCCTGAAATCCCACAGTAGTTCTTCAGCAAAAGGACAAAGTTCCACAGTAAGTCAGCAGAAACACTTTAATTTTTGGCTGGGCATCTTCCATTTCATCACATGTAGTCTCAGCCCAGGCTTTCACTCAGGTACCTTTCCTTCTTTAGCACTGCTTGCTTCCTGGTAATGTCAGCACTTGCCTGAGGTAGCTGAAGAAACATTTCACAGCCTGAGCTTTAACAGACCTATAGAAACAGAGGGCATTACTGAAAATACTGTAATGGATTTCCTACCCCCACAAAAGCATATGTTTAAAAAACAAGGTCAGAATTGTATATGATTTATGGAATGGTATTCCTTGATAGCTCCAGTGAGGACTGGCTTATTTGTCCAGGGAGTAATAGGATATTATTCAGCATAACTGAGTTTGATGGCTCTCTGTCTGACTTGCATAGCTTTGCTTAGGCAGACTTATAAATAAGCATGTTTCCTCAGTTCATTGCTGTTTCTGTGTCTGTTAAAATGCAAACTGACTCCAAACTTCTGACTACACCTTTCAGTGCTTACATGTGTATTTTTGTTGACTAAAAGAATTTCATTTTTCCTTTACTGATGTCTCATGAAGCCTACAACAGCATTCACGCATCTGAAGAAAATCTCTTGTTGCATTTTCAGCCTCACCAAATCCCCCTTGTCTCCAAACTCACAGGTTTTCCAGAGCAGAGGTTGAATTTTGTGTAAACTCCTGAGCCCGTGTTTGAGGACTGTGGATGGGCTTTGCCTTTCCTGAGAGACTCAGCACTGCACATTCATACTGAGGGTCAGAGCAAGGCAGGATGGAGCTCTCAGGATGCAAAAAGAGCAGATGTCACTTGGGGAATTTTCACCTTCAGTCTCACAGTTCCTTCAATGGTTGCCCTAAATCATGTTTTCCATGTTCTTCCACAAAATAATTTGGAAACACCTGTAGAAGGGCCAAAATAAACACTAGCAGATGGTGTTTGGATAATGTCAGGGGCTGTGCTTTGATGAGGTGGCTGGGAAGGGCACCGAGCACATCCCCTGGCAGTGCCCGTATCAGTGAGCTGTGGAGAAAACTGGTGACTGAAATGCTGGCTGGGCTGGGTGCCTGCACAGACCCGGATGGGGACCGTGTCTGGACTGTGAAGGACTTCTGAGAGGTGGGCTTGCTCCAGTCCCAAATGTCCCTAACTGGAGTTAGCAAAGATGCTGCGTGTGTTTTGAGCAGAGGTGTAAACTCAGAGACACTAGCACCACTTAAATGATCAAAGAGACAAGAGCAAAGAGACAAGAGATATGCTTTTCTATGGAGAGCCGGTTAAAAGAACAACCAAACCACCGTGCTTGGACTTCATTATGTATTTCAGAGGCTTGTACAAGGCATTGCATGGGGATAAGAAAGAGAAATTGCTGCTCAGGGGGTCCTCGGGAGGATCACCGAGTCATTCCACACATCACTCCAAAAGAACTAGCAGCATCCAAGCAGTCAGTCAATGACCGTCCTTGCAGGGAGGTGTCTGAGTGAGAACAGGCATCGGACTGGCTCCGGCCCCCACCCGGGACAGCGGCCAGAGGAGGGCACGGGCGGCCCCTTCCCCCAGTTACCGGGACAGCGACCCCGCTCCGGTCCCGCTCCAGTGCCGCCCAGCGCCGCCGGTGCTGCCCGGTGCCGCCGGGTCCCGCTCCGGGGCCGTTCTGGTGCCGCCCGGTCCCTCCCAGCTCCCCGGGGCGCCCGGGCCGTGCCCGGGGCGACAGCGCCACCTGGCGGCCGGAGCGAGCGGCACGGCCGGCCCCGGGGGCCCCTCCCCCAGGGCCTCCGGTGGGTTCTCCGGACGGGATTCCAACCGGGATTCCAGCCGGGACGCACAGGCGCGCTCCCCGCTCTGAGTGTCCCTGAGCGCCGCTGTGACCGCCACACGGGCCTTTTCGAGGACAGCTCCCTTAATTTTGTCTCCATTCCCTGGGGCGGCCCTGCCCATGGGGTTGTTCTGCTGGAGGGCCTCCACTTGCCAAAAATTTCTGACCTCCTTTTTGTGTTCATTTGTTCCACATGCTCATTCCAGTCCCCAAAGCAGGAGCCCACAGGCCGATTCTCCCATATGACACTTGCATGCTGCGAGGATCTAGCAGGAATGACAGCACAGACAGGGAGCAGCTACAGAGAGCATCCATGGTGAGGAAACCAGAAGGCAAAAGCTGAAACAGTGGGCATCCAACTAAATCACACAGCAGGATTATGAGATAAGAGGTTTTATCACAATTGTGAAGAGAAGAAATGCAGAAATAGGAAAAATTGGAAGTTATTTTCCTACACAGCATAAGTCTGGAAAGAGCAAAAAATTTGGAGAGAATCAGCTCAGTATGTGCTGCTCCATGGATGTTGGCAACCTGATGGGTGCAGCAGCTACCCAGGGGACTCCTGTGGCCTTTGCTGCAGGTGTTCCTGCAGAGAATACAATTTTTCCAATGATTCATGCTTTTTTTCCATGTCCTCACAGGACAGCTTTGTAAATAAACCCTGTGTGAGCTCTGTCTGAGAGTACAGGCTCACAAAGGTACCCTGCAAAATTATAAAACCAGCATGAGCTTCAGGAGTGGTTCTGTAACTCGTGCAGACCTGAGCACATATATGAGGTTGTCCTGGAGCCAAACCCTGCCCCATGTGTCACTCAGCAGTGCCAGAAACACCAGTTTTGTTTCCAGATTACTCTTTGCTACAGGTGTAAAGTGCTAGACCACAACTGTGGCAGATGGAGTCGTGTTACGTTCAGTTTTGTCACCTCTGCTAGACAGCAATGACTTCTGTCAAACCACCAAGAGGCTGGCAGTGCTGACAGGCACAGTGATGTCTGACAGAGCCTGTCTGTCTGCAGGAATACAGGCTTAGCACCCAAATGGTCTGTGAGATGATACACAGGGTTCTGCAGCTCTGCCTGCACAACCAGGATTCAGGTGCAGAAGTGAGGTTCTTCTGTGGCACCTGAGCCCTGCAGGTCCTTGTTTTCCACTCCTTAGAAAGTTTTCTTCTTGATGCAAAATGAACTTCTAATGATTTTTCTTTTCTAACATTCACATACATTCCATTCTTTCAACTTACTGATGAGTGTAGCAGCCTGCTTTCCATTTTCACAATGTGTTTGCCCATGAACTTAATTTTCCCATCAGATTTTGGGAGCTGCAGAGGCACTTGGAAAGTTCTTGGCTCATATGCACTGTGCCAGACCACACCTTCTCCTTGAGGAATTCCCAGGCTTTCAACTCAAGACTGTGATCTCTGTAAACCCTTGTCTGTGATGTCTGAATATTTATAATAGTTCTCATTGTTCAGGATTTATCTCCATCCAAGTGCATGGGGTGACTTGCCATTCACCAGCAGATATGTTCCAGGCTTCCTCCAGCAAATTTTTCTCACCTCTCCAAGCTCTCCTATGTACACCAGCAAGCTGTCAAGGATGGTGAGGAGAAGAAAATCGTGGTCCCCTCAGAAGTCAGCAGAAAACTTTTCACCTGCTTTTGCAGAGTCCATGCCGTGCCTTCCCTGCTGACCCTGCCAGTGCTTGGGCAGTGTCCCAGCTCAGCCCTCAGTGAGGAGTCTTCAAATTGTGCCTGGACTACTCAGTGCTTTATAAGCTTTGGTGCAAGAAAAGGGAGAGCCTGGGATTTCCAGTAAGAGAAAAACATCTACAGAAATAAATAAAATTTGAGATTAATGGAGCTGTAAGAGCAATAATTGCAGAACTACTTGCTGGTAAATTTTTATCACACAATAGCACATATGGCACCAGCAAAGAGAGTCTGTTTTCTTTGCTTAAGCATACAAACTACCACACATTTATAAAAGCAACCATTCCTATTCTCTTACACTGTTTGGAATATGTTTGAAATGCATGGTCGAGTGTGGAGAAGTGTCCAAAATAGTTGCATCTGTCTGGTGCATGACTGACAGGAAAGGCCAAGCAATTATCTGAACTCCTGATGGGACAATTTTGTTCAGATGTATTTTGGGGTCAGGAGGCAAGGATTTCATCAGAGAGAGTTCTTCAGCTTATGAAACATACAATGTGTCCAAAACAAGGCCTGAAGTTGATTAGACATAACTATTCAAAAGGAAATGATTTACATGACAGCCCTGGATGTATCGTCCTCTCAGTAAGACCTGACCCAGCAAGACTGAGATAACTCACTTATGAAATAGGGCTTGTGGACCCAATTAGGCAATTTTTTTTCTTTTTCCATTGTAACGTTTTGCAGGGAATTAGTATATAAATCTTCAGGAACCAGGTGGAAATGTAGGAACAGTTCCTCAGCTGGTGTAAATGAGCGTAACTCCACCAACTGGAGTGCTGGAAAACCAGGGCCATGGTTTCTAGATGGGCTGGCAGGTTTTGCTGTGTTTTGATGCTGTTTGGCAGGGGCTTTGAAAGAGGCAGCACAGTTGTCCAGGCAGTTACAAGGCTGCACATGAGTGTGACATGTGCCGCATCTTTTCCTCCAGTGCAGCAGATGCCACACACGTGCACAGCTCTGTCATGGCCACCGAGTCCAGGGGTCTGCTCAGGTGAAAAAAAATGTTTCCCTTGCTACACAGGGCTTTGCCACCGTGAGTGTCTTGGGACACCTGCTGTTGGCACTGAGAGACAGCAAGAGCATGAGGATTTTGTCTGGTGCAGCGTTTTCCTCCTCTTTTTCACCCACAAACCATAGAGGCTGAGTGTCTTCATAGGAAAAGATCACACAGAAAGTATAAAAATAATAGTTGCCCTTCATGTCTCCTCTTCCTTTTTCCTGTTGCCTTTTTTGGTTTCTTGGGGAGGGCAGGGTGGGGATGGTAGGACAGCAGACAAAGCAGTCTGTTTGCAAATGTTTAATTCTTGGTGTGTTTAAACACGGTTGTTTATTTCTATGCATTCTGCATTTTAATCTTCCAATTCTAGCATGCACATAGAGTATACTGTGAAAGATTGAGAATGAATATTTTTAAATTCAAACAGGTTCACTTCTTAAAGCTTTCTTCTCACAGATGAGACCTCTTTCTCACACCTTCTTAGAGGGCTTTGCAAAGGTCCCTCATGCTTTTAGCAAGACAGACTTGATGTCTCTGGAAGATTTATTAGGAGTCACAAGTTAATCAAGGAACCAAGAAAGATTCATTTTTCATGCAACTTGTACAGCATCATCACCTGAGAGGCTCAGCACTAGTAAATCTTGCTGGCATACTGTGGAGGGTGATCCCAAATTTTCAGACTCCTCAAATGCAAACTGAAGGGATACACTGCTTTATGTCTCCTTCCAAGCTGAAAAGAGATATGTTTGAGAAATAAGCCCTTTAGATGGCAATTTAATTTGGGGCAGATGTGCCCGACAAGCATGACATCATCCTAAGGCAGGTCTTTTCTCCTTCTCCCCTCGCTCCCTCCCCAGCTTTACAGGAAAGGTATGGAACATAAAGGGATTTATCAGGTGTCTTATCATAAATGTGCTTTATATCCTGAAGTGCATCTGTGAGCTGGTTCTCATAGGTAAAACCAGCTGTTAGCTTTGAATAAGGACAGATAAACAGAAAAAAATTGTGCACAAGAAAAAATTTCCAGCCATCATGCATTCTGTGAGAAAGAAGAATAAAACCAAGTATCCATGTTTGGTCTCTAAGCATGTGATTTCTTTCAATGTCAGGACTGTCACTGAATTTGCTTTCATCTGAAAATTAATTCAGCTCTGCATTCAGCAGCAAGCAGTGCTGTTCACTGAGCACCTGGAAAGCCATCTTTGGCTGAGAGATGAGGCTCTGTCCGTTTAATGACTGGCACCTCTGCCGAGGCAGCCCACGCAGGTGGACAGGAATCCTGCCTGTCAAGTGGCTTTGAACTCCCCTCCTCAAAACCTCCAGCCACCAACAAATTAATGTCACATTAATTAACAATTATGCCTGAGGAACACATGGAGTCAGAAGTTAGGTGCCAGTGGCCTGGGAAGTACCCAATTAATTTAAGTACATCTTTGGAGAATACAGCCCTGGAGACTAAATCACAGCCTAGGATCAGGTGGATTTTTGTCCAATTTAGTCCCAATTTAGATGTGTTTTACGTTACCTAGATCTTGCCCCTGTTTCATACCAGAAGAATTATACTAGAAGGACAAAATATGGAGCTTCAAGCTGTGGCAAGCATAAAGGAATCTTGTACCATGCTTTTGTAGGTGTAGCATGGAAAGATTTTGTCTCCGTTTTCCATAGGTGTATTGGGAAGCATAGAAATCCCTGAGTCTTTTTTCAGAGTTTTTTTATGTTGTGGTTTTGGGGCTTTTTATGTGGAGGCTTTTCAATTTTCAAAGAGCAGTAATGTCCAGCCTTCTGGAAAAAAGGCAAAGACCTCTAGGTAAAGTGCAGCTTGTAAAGGGGAACATATGAGATGCCTCGTCATTTAGCCAGTGCTTGTGCTCCAACGTGCTGAACCCACTATGTGGCAGAAAAACCCCTGTGCTTTCACCACACAAACCCTGCTTGTTTTCTTGTGTGAGAGGGAAAAGTGCCTGCTGTGAGGAGAAAGGCTTCTGGGACAAGGAGTGTTGCTCATCACTGCACGGTGCTTGCTGGGAGAACAAGATGATCTGTCCTGGTGCTAATAAACCAGGGGAAGATTGTCATAAAAGCATAAAGATCTGCCTAAATGAAAAAAGAGGAAGGAAAAAATGCTAAGTGAAAAAAAAAAAAAAGCTAACTTCAGTACTCGCTCTTTTTGCTCTTTAAATATCTGCATCCAGCAATGCTCGCAGGGAGTGCCAGGAATACGAAAAGGTTGAGGAAGGGTGAGTGCTAGCAGTCTCAGCCTTTTCACACTTCTTGCTGCTGAATCATAAAAACTCCACATAGCTCCACACAGCCCTCTTTGGGGCTGTGTGAGCTATTGCCAAGATAGTGACATCTCTGGGCCAGCACAGCTTTCCAATGTGGAGAACTGCATTGACCATTTCAGGGGAACCAGGGGGTAAGATTTATCCAAACATAATAGAAATTGTGTATCTGGGGGTAAAAAAAAAAGGAGATCAGGATAAAATTAATTTTAACTGCAACCATTTATTTCTTGGCTTTGTGAAAACTGTTTCAAGTCATTGCCTTTCTTTAGGAGGGTCAGGAGGCCAAGTCCAATGATAAATACAAAACTCTGAGATCATTATTCCCTTCTTGGACTTTAACTGACGAAAAGCTCCATTCTGTTTGGCTGGGCTGCATTCCAAAGCCCAGTGACCACCCTGCTGCAGCAAAATGCTGAGTTAGGGTATTCTTGAAAACCTAAAACATCACTTATGCTTTTCCTGATAGGAAACAGATAAAAGTCCACTGTGTCTCTATCTTTAATTGTCCATACCCTTGTGGCCCTCTTCCTCAAGGCTTGGCAGACCCCTATTGCAGTTGAAGGGTGTAGCAGCTGGGGCTCTTGGTGCCAGCAGAGGTGTTAGTGCCAGGATTTCACCCCTTGAAGGCAGGGGAAGAGTGGCTGCTGGCCAAGCAGCATGTGGGCAAGGCTGCCTTAAGCCTGACTCTGCTGAGCTTGTGCTCCTGACTGAGCAGGGACTAAAACACCCATCTAGGTGCTTTTTAAAGGTGTCCACCAAAATCTGGGTTGAGACTATCTTCTTCTTCACTAGCAACATCCACAGGATCTTGGTTAAAGTAACATTTGCCCTGTTTTAATATGGGGCATGAACTCAGTGCATTTTCTGAACAGTCACCAACACTGATTTCCAGTTATCCTGTATGTTCAAGCTGGAATATTTTAATGTTAAACTCCACATCCTTCTAAGTAAGGTTGAGCATTTCAGGACAAAAAGAAACCCAAACCCCTTAAACCTCTCCCCTTCCACTGCAGTAGGTGAAACTCACTTTCCACAAGAATTCCCAAGCAAATTATGGCAAACTTCCCCAACTTCTCTGCAGCTGCACTGGCAGGGGGCCAGCAGGCTAAAGGCAGTATCATATTGAATGTAAAGGTGTAATATACATAGCCCAGAGCTACCAGCAGAAAAGGCTCTGTCCTGAATCCTGTGGCTGCAGAAGCTGCTGTGACACCCAATATACACTCAGCCCTGGGCAACCAAAACGTGTACTAAAAACCATTTGTCTCTTCCCTAGCAATAAAGTTCTGTCACTCATGCAGCATCCTCTTCAAGCTTGAGCCTGAAAAGCACAGTCTTCTCCTGTGCTCTCCCAGGAGGATGTTCCTTTTCCCTCTGACAGATCCTTCACTGAAGGAGGGCTCCCCATGCATGTGAGGGCTGCACAGAAATGCTGATCCTTTCTTGAATGAAGGAGAATGCTTCTCACCTTGAATTGGCAGCAATCCCTTGGCCTTTCTGGGGCTGTGGGTGCTGCTGCTCTCACTGTTGGCTGCCAGAGATGCTGGGTTTTTCTTTGGAGCACCCACATGCAGGTGCAGGATGAGATGGCAGGAGCCTCAGTACGGGCTGCTCCCTGCAGAGGATGCTGCCTTGCTCTCCTCCTTCCCTTCTTAGCTGTTTCCTTGGGTGCTTGGTGCATTACAGACTCATGGGCACTGCAGACCCCAGCAGAAAAATACAATGTATTTAATAATGATTTTTACAGTTTTAAAAGAGCAGTTGCCCAACTGAGTGGGGCATATGAATGTTCCCTCCATGACTTTCTCATACAGACAGCTAAGGAGAGATGAAATCAATAATCAGTGGGTGCACAAATGGTTGGAAAACATGCTGAACTTATCATGGTTTGTCATCAAACTGAAAATTCATTGTTAATAGGGTCACCCAGGGTCTGTTCGGGGCCTGTTTCAGTTTGATATTTTCATTAGTAACTCGGATAATGGAATAAAGTATGCTTATAAAATCGGCCCATCACACTAAGCCAGGAGGATTGTGAGCATATTGGGGCCCAGGATTAAAATTCAAAATAGCTATGAAAAATTGGAGAGCTTTTCCAGAATCAACAAATGGAACCAAAGAGAGATACATGCAAAGTGCTAGGAGGTCAAAAGGCCTTGTATTGAAACAAGGAGTGACGAACCAGGCAGCAGAAGAGACCTTGAGGTGAACACACCCCAGCTGACCACAGTGACACCCACAAGGGGAGGTGTGGGATGTGAGAGCTCAGGGCTGAGTGGTAACTTCATGGCATTGGGAACTTCTCAAGTTTTGCATCCAGCAACTGGACATCACCTTTTAGAAAAGACATAAATGAAATAAGAAAGCCCTGAGAGACCATCAAGGATATTACAAGGTTTGTAAAATCTGACCTGTGAGGAGAGATTGGAAGACCTTGGAGTTGTTTAGTCTAGTGAGGAGAAGATAGATAGGTCCAAAGGGAGTGGGATAACAGCCTTCAAATATTTTTCTGTAGAGAGGATGAAAATCTGTTATCTTTATATCCACTGAGAGTGGACATAAGGAGGAATAGATTTAACAGGATGCAAGGGAGATTTAGCTTAGATAGTAGGACAAACTACCCAGCTATAAACACATATAATCTCAGGAGCATGCTTCCTTTGTCGAGTGGGGGAGTGCAGTCATTAGAGGTTTTTAAGAATTAGACGATTGGCTGTGGCAGACAGCCTGTCACAGTTCTCATCCCAGCACCAGAGAATGAGCCACAGGGCCCTTGCTGGTACTGCTTTGCCTTTCCCTGCAGTAACTTGCTGGAGTTGCTGGAGCTGAAGGAGCTGTGCCAACAGCTCTTGCTCTGCTGCTCTGTCAGGAGGGAAACCCAGCCATCTGCCCGGGATGTGTGAAAGCACCATGGCTGGTACTCACACAGGCAGTGGCCACAGCTGCATGCTTTTGCTCATAGAGCAAGTCATTGCAGAGCTCCAATTCAAGCAGTCCTTGGGCTTCCTTGCTCAGTTGGATCTTCCCTTAGCACATCTCCTAAGGCACCCAGAGGCAGTGATGAAGTGCTTCTCTCAAGTCTCATTCCTGATGTTTTAGCAGATTTGATCTTGGACGCAGCTCAGACAGACACGGGTCTAACAAAACTGAGTTGTAAACTGAGTCAACCTCCATGACAGTTCCTAATTAAGGGAAAAAAGTAAAACATCCAAGCTGCAAATAGCAAAGGCAACCACACTGCTTTGTACATTAAAACAACTGTGTACCAACAACTCATTGTCTTGTGACTTCCTTTCTTTTTTTTTTTCAGAGTGGTACAGACTGTGATAAAATATGTTTTAAAAATCAGATGGTTAAACAAGATGTGCAATCTGCTTATTATTTTAGTTTCTACCCCAAGCTGTGAATCAGTGCCTCTTCACTCTGGCAGTCTGAGATTATTTAAGCATACAGGTCTGTGTTCTAGGAAACAGTAAAAATTGTCTACTCGATGATAAATAATTGCTTCTTCTTTAGAGGCACTTGTTATCACCTCCTCATACTGAATATTTTTAGTACTAGCAAAGTATCTTCTTTTCAGCTCCCTTGAGACATCTGTTCTCCATATGGTGGACTTGCCTCTGCTTACACAGCCGGTTTCTGGGAAGGAGACTCCTGGTATGACAAATTGGAATCATTTCCAGGTCTTCAAACACTCCACTCGTTCCTGACTCGTGTAATTGAGCCTAACAAGTTCTGCAATATTGTACATGTTTTAATCCCTCTTGCCTACCTAATTTTTGTCATATAACCTCCACTGACAGCAAGCTGCCCTTAAAACATCAACACCAGGCTGTCGGCAGCAAAGAGCCCCTTGGGAGCCAGTGCTGGTGCTGAGCCCTGCTAGGGCACACACACCACCCCACCCTGCTGGGCTGCCCCTCTGCTCCTTGAAGCAAATCTGCTGGAAGCAGCATGGTTACCCCGTCCGGGCCGTGACCATGGGGCTGCCAGCACGGGAGCACAGCCTCTTTGAGCATCTCTGCCAGATCCTTAGCACTGTGACTAGTGCAAGAGAAATGGGGCTGCCCCATCTCTATGTGCCACACTATTTGCTTCCTATGGTTTCTGAACTGTGTTCTATGAAGTGAAGGCTCCTACAATCACACAGAAAGGAGACAGGATTTTTTTTTCTCCTTGGTTTGACAGCAAATGCCAGAGGATGAGAGCTAAAATAATCACTCATGTTTGTGTGTTAGGCATATATCTATAGTTACCCTCTTATTCCCCACTGTAGCCCTGATGTATGGATACTCTCTGACCTTGTGGCTATAAAACACATGCACTCTTCAGATATATTTCCTCATGCCTTATTACAGAAACTGCCAGTTTGAATCTTTCTAGAAGCTGTTGCAGTACAAAGAGACACAAAGCTCTGTCAAGTGATTCATTCCACACAACAACCTGATATTGCAAGTAACAGTGGAGGGAAACCACACAGATGATACTTTAGGGGCAAGACTTTCAATAGAGGACCAGTGGAAGGCACTGAATATTGATACTTCCAACTCACAGTGTTTGTGCATTTTAGTAACGCTCAAAGCACCCGTTTTCTTCCATGCTTGGAGAATCTGGGAGGTGCCACACCAGCAGAAGGGAAGAAAGCTGTGTGCATGGGGAGGAGCGGAAGCACTGTGGGGAGCACTCCAGAGCAGCAGTGCTGAGCCCCCAGCATGCTGCTGGAGGTAGGTTATACTGAATGAGCTGTGATTTTGTCTTGAAAATCTAATGCTTTCATTAATTCACAGAGTATTTTTCCCCAGATCCACAGCTAAAACTCCAATGATACAACATGTGGTCATGAGAAATGCATCTAGCCATACTATTTTTTCTAAGGTAAATATTAAATCCTTCTTAATTAGAAAGAAGTCCATAGTTTTGGCAGCAAAGTGCCACATACAAAGTACCTGGAGAAGAGAAGTACTCTGGATCCTTCTGAGAACAATGGGGGCAAAGTAAAAGCAGAGTAACCCAGATGAAAACTAAAACCTGAGAAAAAAATGTTTTTCTTAAATCCTTGGTTAGTGAGATATTAACCTTCCTATCTTTTTATTCTTTAAATAAGATATATGGAACAAAGGTTTTGTTTCTCACAAATTAATATGTGGACTTGCTTTTTTGAGAAAGCTCAGAAATCTGTATTTTATGGAGTTGCAAACAAACTTTGCTTATGAAGCAGCAGATAGGGCACATTCAGCAAGCATGTTATTGCTTAGCTTCCACGAATGAGATAATTTCTGCAGCTAAACAATATTAAATGTTTCAGTAAATCACTGCATCATTAAGGACCTAAAGGGCAAAGATGTGTCAAACTGAGTATGCTGCTTTGTCTCAGCTTTTCCTACATCCAAGGTTACAGCAGGACAGTTCAGTGGCATACTCCCAAACACTGAGCCACTGCCAACATTTTCTTAATGGGATTAAATTCTGCCTTGTTACTGTACAAAGACACATTTTAAGTACACTTGGCCATTTATTTGATGTATGATGTCTTTGGCTGAATTATTAGCCTGGAACTGTGAATAGTAATTCTTTATTTCATTTCTTGCTGTAGTTCTCCTAAAATTTATGCAATTAGCAATAGAGATTAGTAGAATGGAGAAGTAAGATGGATCATTCAGAAATTTTTCCCTTCCGTTAGTATCTCTATCAATAATTGAATAAATACTGGAAGAAGTAAAGCATATTGATGTACATACAACTAAAAACCCTTGAATTGATAAATAGCTGTCCAGAAGGACTCTTCTGAGTTGACACCCTGCCTTGCAGAATTGGAAGGAAAGGAATACATTTGGCAGTAATACAACCCACAGCTGAAACAAGGCACAGGCTGGTCACAGACAGGACTCAGAGGCTGGGATGGAGATGGAGATGGGCATGGAACTTCTGTCAAATTGGGCCTCTGGTACCTTTCTGATGCAGGCAATAGAGCAGCAGGGATCATCCCTACAAAGACATCCTTAGGCCATGACATACATGGCAGCCACAGTCACAGTAGATCAAACATGATGAAAATATTTCTGGTTGCTGCAAACAGTGAATTAAAATGTAACTAAAAGGTAGTTTTCTCCCCCTTGAAGCTGGCCAAGAAAACGTGTACAGTGGCCCAGGTTTACCAGGCTCTTTCCTGCCAGCTCAGCAGCAGTGCAGCAGCTCAGCACAGCCTGGCTTCCCCTGCCCTGGAGCCCCCAGCAGGGACTTCCACCAGGTTCAGCAGATCATGGAGGTGCTGCCTGGTGCAGAGCTGGGGAGGAAATGAGGATATTGTAATTAGATCTGTTATATGTAGGTGTCATCTCCAGGCAGGTGACACCCCTGCAGGACCCCAGCCAGCAGCTGGAGACCTCTGCATCCCCAGGAGTGGGTGGCTCACCAGAGGGCAGCCGTATGCTGCAGTCTTACACCAGTCGTTATCCACTCGGACACAAACTCTTACTGCAGAGTTGTTAACATCATAAAATACATTCTACAATAATTTCTGAGAACTCCACACTCACCATGAACATGTCACAACTGAGACTCTACTCCTGCAGTTGTCCTTTGCTTGCTAAAACATTGATTTATTAAAGACTTGATCCTGATCTTATTTCACAGCTATATAATTCCACTGCTATGACATTATTGCAAAAGACTCTAGAATACAATGCATAAATGTGGAAAAATTAGGAGGATTGCCAAATGGTACATGGGCAGAACATCCCTGGATTTGATCTTGATACTGAAGACTATGAGCCTGATCCTCTCTTCTTGAAGACTGGTAGAAACCAGGCCATGTGTATGTTGCAATTGCAAGGGTAAATATGAGAGGTTAATTAAGATAATGACTTCTATCACAAATCAGTGTTGTCTTTCATTTGTTTATATTCTAAAAAACTTCCCATTTCTGTGTATAATCACCAAGGATGTGCATTGGTGACTAACTGTGCTTTGTAATGAAGCAGAGTTCTCCAGCTCCTTCCCACAAAGGACCAAGTCAGCACTACCAGGGTCTGCACTGCTAACAAGGACTGCACCGCCTCCAGTGCAAAAGCCACCATTGGTAGAATTAAAACAAATTTATGGCAAAAATTAAAACATTTATATTTTAACATCTCCAGACTTTATTAGGTGTTCTTTATACAGTCATCTGGTATGTTTAAAGGGTGAGCAATCATATAAAAGGAAATATGGTCATAACTGATTGAAGTAATAAAACCCTGAAACTAAATAACATCTCATAACTCATTACACAGCATATATTAGATTTCATTACATCAGTATATGACTTAGTAGTAAATTCTCCTGTTGGTCATAAACCTCTAAAGTGTTGTCATCCTGAAAAATGAAATTAAAAAAGGGAAGAAGACAATGCCAGGACATTCTGGTGGTGCTTGTACTATTACAGCACAGCCCCACCTTGCGTCAGGGCGAGCTGGCCTTGATTGGTGATGCTGGAGATGGGTGATGTGGTTTTCCCCACTGTTATCATTGTGTCCAGGACAGAGCCAGCCCTCCACCTGGGGCATTGGCATTGCCAGGGTGTCATTTTTGTGTAGCTGACCTAATGCTGAGCTTGTTGCCCTTGTGTGTTGATGAAGCCACCTGCATCTCTGGCACTGGGCAGCTCTTGCAAGGGTGGTGGCTGAGCACACCCTCCCTGAGTGCATCCCTGTCTGTTCTGGGGCTCAGGAACCCTACTGAGCAGGTGGTGGGGAAGCAGCAAAGCGCTGGTAACAGAGGCCAGAGCCGTGGGCTGGGAGCCTGTGTTCCCTCTGCCGTGGCATTGGGCAGCGTTAGCTGCTGCTGCTGTTTGCTGCTACCGCCCCAGGCAGCCCATGTGGGGTGGTTGCTGCCACCCAGCTTCCTCATCCTCCCCATGCTTTCCCCTGCCCTTGTTCACAGCCTGAGGCACAGCTGCAAGCTGGCAAACATGGCTCTGTCACATGCCCTGGCTGCAGGGAGCTGGATGGACACCCCAGATACTCACCACTTGGACTGATGCATGGCTGGAGCCCAGTGGGACTGTGCTCTGGGGCCCTCAGGAGGGACCTTGGAGAGGCAGTTCCCCAATTCATGTTACCCATGGAAACACCAGCATGGGGGATTTCCAAAATCCCCTCTCTTTCTAAGGCTGAAGCATCTCCCAGCTGATTTCCAAAGGCCATTCAGGATGCTGGTGCCTTCCCAAATCCTTCAAAGGGCTGAGCAGAGGGTCACTGATGACCTGAGCATGCTCCATGAGTCCAGTGACCTGTTGGTGTGTTTAAGGGAAGTAGCAGTCTCATGCAATGAGGAGAGGAGCCAGGCTTACCATTCCCACCTCTTTTTTGTGCTACAAACAACAAATGCTTCAGAGAAACTGCACAAAAATGAACCTTGGAGCTGGGGACAGGCTCTGGTAAGTGTTTGAGCCACTCAGCTACAGCATCAGGGACCTGCTCCCCATCTTCTTGCAGCTCCCAGAGTCTTGAACTGTTGCTGCACTGCAGCACAGCACCAACACCTCATCTGGAGCTCTGTCCTCCAGCTGCTCAGGCCAGGTCTGAGCAGGGGACCAGCCCTGTGGCTGGGAAAGCTGATTTCCCCTAGGGCAGTTTTTACCCAGGTTGCCTCTTTCCATTTGAGTGTAAGGGCTGGTATCTGCTTCCTCAGGATCACATGGGTTTCTGCTGGTGAGGTGGGCAGCAAGTCCCTCATTCTAGGCTAGGAGATTCTGCTAAAATGATTTCTGAGCAGATTTGCTAGGATCAGTCCACAGCAAACCCCTTCCTGCAGGGCTCATCTCTATGCAGCATGCCATAGCTCAGGTCTAAAGCTCTGAGACATGTCCACTCAGGCACAAGCAGAGACTCTTGTGGCTCTTGGTGTCAGCTGTGAACAGTGGATCTTCCTCTCTACAATTCCCCAAAAAGCTTTTATGTTGTTTCATTTGAGAACCAACCTCCCCTCCTCCATCTGACAGCTTATAATTACCCAGAGCAACTGATCAGCAACTACACCATTTGCAACATCTGGGAGATCTTAAGGCAGATCCCAGTCCAAGTTGCACTGATGTAATTGTTTTGCTGGGTGAAGGATGATAACTCTTCTCACTTAAGATTATACTCCTTCAAAATAATCCAATGGTTCTTTTGAGGCTCACTTATGTCAACACGTGCTTTATTGTGTCTTATGTGTTTTTAAAGTGCTGGGTGAATCAGCTGGAGGAGAAGTCCCCTTTCAAAGCACACTCCCTCTTGCTCTTTTTGAAGTAGCTTGTTGAATAAGGCTTTAATGGCTTTTTCGGACACGTTCAGGTGCACCACTGGGTTTGATATACTTATGAACAGCTAAGGATGGAAATTCATGAAGGAGACCTTCCAGAGCTCCAAAGGTGAAGGTGACTGCACCCCTCCTTTCCACGAGAAAGAGCAAGAGTCTGTGACCAGATAAAAATCAAAGCTGTACTTCTGAAAGAAAATGTGGTCTGTTACTTTTACTTTTCTCTAGAATTTTTTGTGTGTTGCTGCTATATAAAATATATAAATAAGGCATGTCTAGTTTCTGTCAGTGCAGCCCCATGTCCTGACTTTGCCCTGCCCTAGGTGCCCAGGTCCTCCTAGGCAGGGATGACTGCCTCCATAGAGCTCTGAAATGATGATCTCACCCCTCCTCTGGTACCTTGGCTTTTGCAGTGTGCAGAGCAGGGCTGAGCCAAGCCTCACCTGGCAGCAGGATGCATCTTGCTTTTTAGCAGAGCCACCTCTACCCTGCCATGACACTGTGGGGAGCTGCAGCAGGCTGGCTGAGTGCTGAGGGCTTGTTTGCACATTGATGGAGTTTTCACCCACCTTCTTGAGGATGAGACACTGCACTGAGAAACATGGAGAACTTGGAGAATTTTTTGTTAATTGAAGCAAACCAAACAGATCAAGCTGCTTTTATGACTATTTCATAATAGTATCTTTTTAAACTAATACTCCTCTGGGGAACACAACTTGCAGACAGAAAACCTTCTGCAGTGCCTTGAAGAGATCTGAGCTTTGGACTCCGAACTTTGCTGCTTATAAACAATCATTTCAAGCTGCTAGGCTGCAGTGGGAGTATGAGGCTTCATAAAAGGGCTTAGGTGTTGGAATACTGAGTGCAGCAGTGCTTAACTCCATGTCTCACTATGCAGCCGCCCCTTGAAATCCAGAAGATTTAGACACAAAGAGCCAGATCCATGCAGGCCAGTGGGGAACCACTTTAGGAAGGGCTGAGGAGAGCACAGCCCAGCTGTGCTGAGTTACCTCCTTCTGATCAGGTTTCAGGCTCCAGGTCCTTTCCCAGCACAGGAACCAAAGCAGCACACTCTCATAAAGCAGCAACAACAATTCCAGCGCTTACTTAGGCTTTGGAAGAGAAAGATCCAGTGCTCCTCTTTTGCAGCAGAGATGTGAGCATCCAAAACTCAGACCTACCCTGTAACTGTGGGGGCATCTTCTTGAAGATGTTCTGGTTTTCATGAAAGAAACAGATGAGGTTGGGCCACAGGAGATGGATGCTGAGATCATGTCTGGGCACCCTGGAGGCAGGGCGAGGACAGCTTGGGTTCCACTCACAGTAAGGTTCAGTGGATGATCTTTGAATATTCTTTAGGGAAAACTTAAGCCTCAAAGAGTGCCATGAACTTGGCATTCCCAAAGTTAGAACACACAGGTGTCACTCTCTGCAGTGGCCTGAAAAGCACTTTGCCTTCGTCAAACTACCTCATACCTCTCTCCACATGCTCGTACTCAGTGGTCCCATTTCCCAAAATTTATTAAACCACATGTTTGCACACAAATGCATCAACTCCACCTCATCCTCAGCATGCACCTCCAAAGCAGGCAAAGGGGATTGAGGACAACTTATATCCCTTATACTTCCTTCAGATCCCTGCACATGATTCCCTAATCCTGGGTCTACCTCAAGCCCTCACCCACCCTGCATTCCTCACTCAAGCCCTTGGCCTATCTCCCTGATCCAGTGCCAGGGCTCAAGTACTACAGGAGAGAGCAGGGCAGAAGCTGGTGGGCAGTAATTGCCCAGACAGGCAAGTGCCTCTAGGCAGGTGGAGTCAGGCATTGCCCTTGTTTTGAAGCACATCATTAACCAGCCTAGAGAAAAGCTCTAAGCAACTGATTTGAGTCCTCGTGTCTCCTGGTACAGTTTATCAGATTTTCATAGCAGAAGAGAGAGAGCCAAAAGGATTAATAGTCCCACTTGCACTCCCGAAAAGATGTAAATATTATGTAAAATATGTAAGCATTCACCAAGAAGGGAACTGTGAATCCACACCTTTTGTGAAGAAAAAGTAATTGAGCTGACAGGCTGCCAGCATAACCTAGCATTAAATCACCAGTGAGCAGAAGGCATTGAGGGCTCCTTCTCCAGACATGTCTTAACACATACCTTGCCAGGAAGGCAGAGGTGCAGATGCCTTCTGCACCTTGGGACAGCACACTTGCCTGTCACCTCATCCCAGTAACACCAGCAGAGGTTCTGGCTGAGTCAGGGACTTCTTGACACTGAAGGGAGCTTACAGCTCCACATGGCCTGCAGGGCAGTTTGAGGGAACAGTTTTGGGATCAGGCCCCATGGTATTTAGATGCTAACGCACTGTTTACAATAAAGTTTGTGGCCCACCATTTTTCAAGATGTTGGCCCTTTGGGCCCTAGATAGCCAAGAGAGGTTATGAGAAGTGAAGTCACTCTGGTGTCACCCTGGAGGGGCTGCCTCTGCCTGTTCTGCTGCCCAGGAACAGCCTTTGCCCTGCCCACAGTTTGAGTCCATGAAACCCGACCGCCAACACTGGAGAAATCCTGAAGGTCATCTTTGACCTTTGCTATCTAGAGAGAAAATGCCTCAAGTCACAATGTGTTTACCATACTAATGCTAAAACGCTTCCACTAAAATGACAAGCACTATGTTTCATCAAAATTCTTATGGGATTTGTATCTGCTGTAGCTCTCTTTCAGATGGAAGTTGGATGTAAAACAAGCATATGTTTCTTGTTACAGTGCTGAAAAAAATCCATTGTTTTGGGGTTGACCAATTCAAAATTTAAGGAAATCAGTCTGACATAGCAAACATGATCTTCAGCAATCAAAATGTATTCTTATATTTCATTATGTATTTAATAAAGAGAATTTCAAGTGAAGCACAGGTTTGCTCAAAAGTGATGAAGAATAATTTAAGCTAAAACTATCATCAAACTGCAGACTAGCAATGTCAGCTCAGACTCTTAAATTTTACACACATAATTTGGATGTGATGAACTACAAAAATACCTCAGTAATTTATGGAATCCCTACAAAATTTATATCCAAAAAACTACATTAACAAAGGTGAAGGTTTTGAAATCAGGAACAAGGAGATGCAAGATTTGCTGCTGCACTGTACATGATGATATTACCTTAAATTGCAGGTTCACATTTTAGGCACTCTTCTCATTCAGAAATTGTTTACAATCCTCTTCAGTGCACAACTCATCCTTCCTTTCTGAAAGTACCAGGTACAGGCCACCAATACATCATCTTTTATGCAAGTATTTTTGCACTTACCACCAGAGGAATGAGGATAGTGAGAATCCCTGTGAAATTTGCTCCTGCTACCACCACCTGTAGTAACCATTGTGTGTATGGATAAATAACAACACTTACCCCTAATATTTTCAGAACCAATTAACTGAACCCAGACATAGATGTGATTACTCTGCACTTCTGCAGATGTAGCTCCAAGCACAGATACATTAAGCACTTAGCATAATTCTCACAGAGCTTCTGTGAACCAAGTATCTTGCTTAGTATTACAGAAGAACCTTGCGATAGCAGAATAAAGAAATCCCAGTTCTCCAATGCAGAATGTCCTTTCCTTCCGCACCAGACTCTTTTCTCTTTCCTTTTCTTTTTTCCTTTCCTTTCTCCTTTCCTTTCTCCTTTCCCTCTCCTCTCCTCTCCTCTCCAGCTATCTGACTCCCTTTACTGTTACTAAGCTTTTCCTTAAAATGAGGCAGCTTTGCAGATAGCAAGCTGATGGCTGCACAGGCCAGGATGATTCAGAGGGCAGGATCCACAGAGAGATTCACAGGTGGGGTAGAATCAATACAGTGAAATTGCAGCTCTGAAACTCCATTTTTGCAAATGCATTCTTTCCCATCCCAGACATTTTTAAGCATTCAAAACTGGGAATCAGGTTGACCTTCCAACTTGTCACCAGCAGGATTCAAATCTTACATACAAGAAAACTCCCATTTTTTCTGGCTAAGATTAATGCTTGTCAACTCAGTGTGCACAGAGGGGAACACGAGAAGGTGAAACATGAAATGTCTCCCAAGCTACTCACTCATTAGCCAGTAGCAGAAGCATACACATCTCACACCACATACCCTAGAGAAGAGTTTGGTCTCTAACACAAAGCTGCTATAGCTCCCCATTCCCAGGCAACAGATGCCACTCTTTCACCAACTCCTCCCTATTCCTCATCATTTTTAGATACTCCTAAATACACATCCATCTCTGCCAAAAAATGGCAAATAACATTTTCCTTACTAATAGCCTTCCAAAATACAACTAAACAATAGTAAATTTTTCAAAATGCTTCAACAGACTACTTTGGACATTATGGAAATTTAAAGTTAAAAATTATCAATCCAAATCAGAAGCATCTGAAAACTCATCTAAATGAAGCCTCAGTGAATAGGAAAGCTCTTAACAGGATAGCTTCCTTTTTCCTCTTTCCCTTGAGCTGCCCAAAAGATCACTTGGAAAGATGCTTTTATTAACTTCTACTACTCACCTCTGACTCTTTAAGATGTTATATTTGAGAGTAAAGGGGGTCAGTGATTTCAGATGGTTTAGGCCAGCTGTGGTGTGGCTGCTTTGCACTTCCCTCAAAGGTCAGCCTATTTTTAAGCACCTTATGCCAACAAAGCCCTTTTGTATAAAGCAAGCAATTTTTGAGAGGCTTTTTTCTTAAGCAAAACCTGTGGTCAAATAAGCAGATAAGAGATAAGAGATAAGAGTAATTCCACAGAATTCTATCTTTAGTAGAAATTTGACCAGCTATGCTTTTAAAGTACTACTTTCACTATGTAATTAAGTCTTC
The DNA here is from genome assembly GCF_028551555.1 of Melozone crissalis. Lineage (NCBI taxonomy): Eukaryota > Metazoa > Chordata > Aves > Passeriformes > Passerellidae > Melozone > Melozone crissalis. The sequence continues at coordinate 21,151,127 of NW_026535780.1, forward strand.
TAATATAATTTTAAGAGATAATGAAATAGTTCTAATTTCATTAGAAAGCTATACTCTAATAATTCCATAAAGAGAAGTGTGAAACTTCATGCCCTATTTGTCTCTTGGAAGAAAATCATAAAGTTCCTAAAAACACATCAAGTTAGGTATGGTTCAATCATTAGATTTTACTACAGGAGAAAAATAAAACATCAAATTCTTAATATATTTTCCATGCAGACTTTAGAGGAATATTGGCAATGAAGGTATTTTTGCAAAATTTTGTTTTGCCACATCAGGCTATCAAGTTCTGAGGGATCACTGTATCCATCCTACAGATGTAAGGGACTTAAGCAAGCAAGAGAATGTTGGCAACAGAGTGATGAGCAAAGCTAAAAGCTTCTAATCCAGTATTTTATTATTTGGTCATACCAATTCAAAACTGCAGATGTGGTTTGCTCCTTTTTCTTTTGGTAAACTGAGTGTTGTGGTTGGCAGACAAGCATGCACAACAAAAGGAAAAAAGCAAACCTTGAGGCCATCATGCAAGATTCTGTACTTTATGCAGAAGGTTACACAACAGGCTCTGAATTTCATGCCTTATACCACTATCTGCCTCAAATTCACACCACCATTGAACTACAGAAGACTAAACTCCAGGTTTTCAGCCAGTAATGGCCAGTATTTTCTGGATACAAATCACTAAAAACTAGAGCATGCTTTAGGTGATGAAAAAACCCAGGAGAAGTTAACTATGTTAAGTGCTATGTTGTTTAAAGTACATCAGAATACCACTTTTACTCTTAAAAAGAATAAAAAGTCTCAAAAAGCTGAAGTGAGACAGTCATCATGCTTTACATGAAAATAGTTTTTAAGGCTTAACAATGTATATGGTATAAAAAGTTAGTGAAACATTTCCTATTTTATGATGAAGGAATCATCTACATTTTCCACTTTTACAATATATACCTGCTTGGGTACAGAGAATATTACATTCTGCTGTCTCACAATACCATTGTAACATCAATACTGGTTCAGTATGGTTGTCCACAGTGACAATTGATGAATGAATACCAAATCCTCTTTAACTTAAGAGAGCAACTAGCACTAACAGCCTTGAACATTTCTTACCTCATTCTACTACTGCAGAAAACAGCTGTACGATGAAAAGAGCAAGAATCAAAAGCTGGAATGAAGACTGCATACCACTAAGCTAATGTGTAATGTATATGCTCACAGGAAAGATATGAACATTAGCTTGTTAACATTTAGAAAGAACTCTTCCAAGATTTTTATAGTTTGACATGTTTATTTTAGTTGGATGATCAGACTCAATGAACAAGCTGAAACAGTATTCCTCAGCCCCACAACTGCCTCCCTATGGACTTCTACAACCAAATGTTTAAAATATCAGAAATATCTGGGTATTTGCATGAAGTGGTTCAATAGTTACTTCTTGTTCCATGCTTCCCTTTCTTGTCTTTCACGGATTACTTCTTTTAGGTATGGTTCAAGATAACGGTGATCCTGAAAAAGAAGAGATATATAGAAGAAATATATTTAAGCTTACAGTAAGGTCCAGAAACATCTCAAGACATTCCTACAGATTATTTCTTTCTCATTCATTCCCAGGTTTGCCTGAACACCAACCTATCAAGGAGAACAAACAAACAACCTGCCTTACTTGCTCTGAAAAGGTAAACTTTGTATCTGCCAAGACTGTGATGACAAGTTCTCAACTGCAGCAACCACTAATTCCCAATGCCTCATCAACATTAGCAGGCAAAGTGATGCTTCCAGCTGTGCCTTTAGAATCAGTGTTCCTTTTGGCAGATACTCAAATGTACTAGATCCACTTTAATTAGTTCAAAGTCCAATAATAATACTCCAGATAATCTCTTTTTGAGCTTAACTTCTACACAGCACTGTAAACTTGTATTTGATAGAACACCCTGAGCATATTTATCACTTACAAACCAAACTGCTGCTTGAGGAAATATGTTACCAATTATTCAAAGCAGCAGCTACCTAAATATGACCTGTAAGACCAAAAGAAACAGCCTCTGCTTATTCAGAGATGCATTAATACCTTTATACTCTCCTATAGTCAAAAGTTTGACGATAAAATTCCTGTCTGCCAGGTAATCTGGAGAAAGCTGAAGTGGACAGTGATGCGAAGTCTGTCAACCAATTCATTACCAAAAAATAAAATTTAGTTACATCTGATAAGGAAAGTGCAGTTTGTTTTTCTAAAGTACAAGGTGACACTTATTTTAATGCATTATTTCCCTTCATATTATTCTTCTTTGGCACCTTCATGAATAAAAGCTTTGGCTCAAGATTTTCTGCAAGATTAAGAAATTAATCAGAAAAGCAGGAGACCTTCTTTAAGAATTCCAAAGCTATTTACATTGTACCTCTTTATCCAACAGCTTAGAAGAAATATTTTGTCTGAACACAAACAATGTGCTGTGATTCTGAGGTGCAGCTTAAGCTTCTGTCTTCTTGAGAAAAATTTAGTAATTCAAACAGAAAACCAGATTTTTAAACTGCAATCAGAAGTGTTTTCCAGAGGTATTCCATGAGCTACTGACTCATTCACTACAGAGAACATGTGAATGTGTCTCCCCAGAGAATGCAAATCCCCATCACCAGTCCCAGCAGTGCCATTCAAGAGCTGCACCTTGGGAACACTGCATGCACATACCTCTTCATACTTCACCCACTGGTCTTTGGGAAGGATCTGATGTTTCAAGCTTAGGTCCAGCGCTCGCTTTATGCGGAACACTCTCTCGTTGTACAGGTGCTCTGGAAGTCTCTTCAGTGCCTCCTTCACATCATCATCTTCATACAATGTATCATCCCGCATTAACCCTGCGCCAAGGAGAACGGACAGCGCCACTGAATAAACGCTCTTCAGTGAGATTGAGGAGTGACACATGTACCCTGGGCAAAACACTTCCAGCACAAAATTATTAAGAAAAGTCAAACTAATCCAGGAGAGGCACTGATTGCTCAGAGAGAATGTGCAATCCTAACACAGACTCCGTTTACTTTTTTCACTCCTTTTCTTAAAGAGGAATAAGGAAAATGGGTATTTGATTCAATGTGTTTCATGAGAATATACACAGACAGAACAAAACTTCTCTGGATCTAAGGAGAGAATGTCTGTGCATTTAATTTTGTATCTCTGTTAAAGATGACTGTCCAGGTAAAGGGTTTTTGAGAGCTCTGAATCCATTAGAGTCAGTCAGCCACAGATGGGACTCTTTCAGTGCTGAAGAATTTTACTCTGAACTTGTTCATGATGACCAGATCTCTGCTGACTACACGAAGCTATGGAAACCCAAATCTCTATCTTGGTGTGTGAGCTCCAAATCAGAAGTTAAATCAGAGAGAAACACCCAGACTTCTCAAAGCTGAGCACACTCGCACACCTTCTGTGAAACAAAGGATTCTTGAAACTCAACCAACCTTTCTGTAAGGTTCAGTATTAAGAAAATAGGACAAAACATTACTTCTGTGGCATTCCAAGGTGATTACTACAACATACCTACTGACTTGTGGTTAAATGTTTTCATCTCATGTGACTGATTTGGCAGTAGTGTCTCAATAAAACAAAAATTTCTTTTGAGTCACATATTTTTAAATTCCATTTTGTAATTTAGTGCAAAGGCACAGAGAGTGCTGCTGCTAGTTTAATCACTATATTAAATTTGGTGCTTCTCTAGTTTTTTACTCGCATTTCCAGAGAAGCAGCAGAAGTAAGAATTTCAGCAGACAGGCATTATAAAAGAGGAACTAAAGAGGAATTAAGCACTGCATCTCTGGAGGAAGGATCTAAGCTACTTGTTTACAGTTTTCTTGTAATTCTTTTCTAACTTCTCCAGGGCAGATATGTTAACTTCCTTTAAGAGATTTGTTTGTATTGTGGTGAGCAATAAATTGCAGCATCTGAATATTCAGATTCTTGTCATATAGGAACTGTTTTGCCATCTAAATGGTTGAAATAAACTCAGTAAGAACTTTGAATAAACCAAAGGCAATACCATTTAGGGACCCTCTTCTCCTTAAAAAAGCCCTGTTTTGACACCTATTCCACCCTGTGCAGGCCAGAGTGATGCCAGCTGAAGTTATGGAGACGCAAAGGGCAGAACAACTACAACAATCCTTTCTGCACTTTGGATACTCTGCATAAGCACTGCAGATAGGCTGACTACTATCAGTGGGAACCTCTCCAGCTCCAAGGGCAGTCTGTGGGTTAGAAGACACTGGCCAGTGAAAGTGACTCAGTGGGGAAATGTAAATAATTGAGTTTTCAGGACTGCTTTGTGAAAGCTTTTTCAACTGCCCCAGCTTGGCCTTAGCTGTTATAAGTTAATTCTCTGAAACATGAGCAAACACAGAAATAATGGAAATAACAGAAATAACTGGAGTTATTGTCAACTTTTTTCGCTACAGAAGTAGTAGCTAGTTTTGATCAAAAGGACTTATGCCAACCTGCATGTACATATGCCAGCTATGAACCATAACTAGTTTCAGAACTGTTACATTTGCAATTTTTAAAACTCAATGAAACACTTACCATATTTGTTGAACCCAGCTGCATTATAGTACCACTTGCAAAGCCTCTCAAACAGGCGACCACCTCCTGCAACTGAACATGCAAATGAACATGAACATCAGTTGCACAGCAAGGTAAAATTCAACATTTACACAGTACTGTGCAGTACACAAATATCTGCTGGCCTCCACCACATGCAGCAATGTAACACTGCATCATGTTTGAATTTGACCATACATGACTTGGCCTCCACTTCTCAGTATCCCATAACTGACACTGAACTCATTACATACAACAGTTTAACCCATTTCACTTAATCTGAACGTTAGGCTGCTTTAAGACTTGGAAAAATGCTACCAATTCCTCATCAAAGACAGCAACAAAACTCTTAGACTCTGTAACACTTATATGAGCCAAACCCATAGTGTCTGCATAAAGCAAAACCATCAGGCTTTTCCAATATTTTATCTAGGTTCCTTGGTTGTCGCTATGTGACTTCAAGCTCAGCTATTATTATATTGCTAACCTTCTGCTCTCCTCTCCAGATACTTGAATGCTACTTCTTTTTCTAGGAGCTGCCGAAGTCAATCATGAAATCCACACTAAAACCTCAAAAAAATCCCAACCAAACAAAAGAAAATTAACCAGACAAAAAAACTCCCAGACCTCCATACCACATATAGCACGTTCCTGTGGTTTGGGACGGCAGAGGTGCTTTTACACATAATCAAATACCTCAACAAGGGGTCTAGAAGGCCACGAACGGCACGACACGGGCAACGCAGTGCGGCGAGCTGTTTTACGTGACTTTTAAGTAATCTGTCTTACCAGGTCATCCCCAAAACACCCCAAAAGAGCTCATTAGAGCACTGCCTCAGCAGGTTGCTTAGCTATCCCTTCGTCTTTCAGGGCCAGACAAGGAATAACCTTAGCCCGACTGCGCGCCGAGTGGGTACTCGCGCAGGACAGCAAATCCCGAGGCCCCGCAGGAGCAGCCCAAGGCTTCCCCCAGTGCTCCCGACCGCTCTCTGCACCCACACAGCTCAGCTGTGGGGGCCAGGCTCCCCCCCTGCCGCGGGAAGGCCGCCGAGGAGACTCGCCCGGCGGCTCTGGAACCGGCACTCGCTGTCCCTGTCAAGGGCACACGGTGCACACCGGCTCCCCCTCCCCCGGTCACGGCCCGCCTCGCTGCCCAGCACGGGCCGAGGTGAGCCCAGCACCGCAGGCGGGAGGGGGCCAGGGACAGACTCGGCCCCGCCGCCCCCTCAGCGCCCCTGCTGCCCCTCAGCGCCCCGCCGCCTCACCAGGCGCCCTCGCCGCCATCTTGACCTCGGCGCCGCGCGGCCTCTTGGGTACGGCGCGGGGGGGCGGGCCCGCCAATGCCGGCCCAGCGGCGGCGCCTGCGCTCTGGCCGCGGGGCAGGAATAAGTGACAGAGGAAAACCACAGAAAAATAAAAATTCGCCTTGTAAAGCACGATAAGCAAAGCAACAATGGGTCACGCCAAGGAACAGAAAGCTAGCTCTGCTCAGGTATCGCAGCCGCCAGGTGAGCGGGTGGCACAGAGCGCTGCATCTGCCCAGGCCTTCCTGCAGGAAGGGACCACTGCCGTCTGAAAGAGACAAAATACAGACGTGGGGGGAAGAAATAGGTAATAGGTAACGCAGTGGATAATTTCAGCCAGAAGTTTGTGGTTTATTTTTAATCTTAAAGCCATAAAGTTTTTGTCATGATCCTCAGAAAGTTCTTCGATCCCCTCTCTCCTTCCATTTTAGCACTCCCTTTAAATGTTTTGTGTCCATTCTTCATCGTGGTTCGGGGAAGCTATTTCGGTAGCAGCTTGTGAATTCAACAATTCAAAGAACCTGGTTTCGCTCTGGCAGCAATCATTCCTACATTTAAAATTATTAAAGGAAGTTAAAGCTCAACGTTTGAGACATTCAAAATATACAGACTCTGTAATACAACTTCTGTTCAATGGTTTGTCACATAGTAATAAGGCTAGTGGAGAAAGTCTGCAAAAGTTAACTCCAACATTATGAACCCACATATTTTCTATTAACATTTTTACTGTAAACATTATTTTTTACAATATTATTTGAAAATTACAGTTTATTATTAGCATTTAATACAGTCAAAAATCCAAGTAAGCATATTGGACTTTGGATACTTTTACTTAACAGGAGGAAATGGAGGGAAGTGCTTAGTCAGCACATTTCAGCCACCATGAAATGTGTTATGCATCTCCACCAAGAACAGTCTATTCAATAGAGTATTTCAAGCAATCTTTCCAGGCCAATGGAACAGAAAACATGAGAAAAAAGACAAAAGAGATCATCTCAGATATATATTGCAGACAATGAATGTGGTTTTTTCAATGTGTTTCAAGCATTTATTTTTCTAGTTCTTAATTTGTATGCATAAGAATTTATCCAAAGTATGTGGATTTAGGCAGCTTTTTTGTTTTGTTTGGAAATTTGTTTCACAAATACACTGTGAAGCATTTGATAATTCCATATTAACATGCTTTGTTTAATGATAAGTTTAAGTATTTTCAATATTCCCATGATGCCCAATGTCAGAATTTACTCCAGCTTTTACAACTGACCAACTCTTATCACGTTAATATATACTATAGCCTCTTTTCACATGGTTACTTGTGTATTAAAGCCACATGAATCTCCTTGGTGTGGGGGGGAGAAAAACTGAACACGGGGAAAAGAAAAGTAACTAAAATAAAGTTCTTCTAGATTTCAGGGATAGTAACATCTTTATTTTTTTTCTTTTTATAATTTTCCTAAATTCCATTTGCTGCGGGTTTTTTTGACTTTTCTAACCAGCTTTCAGGATTCCAATTTCAGCGGCCAGCTTTGGCAAGAAACACCTTTGTAACCTATTGATAAAATGCCTTTTTGTATGAGGAGCTTCACATATTAATGGTGTGATTCTTTCCACCATACAAGGGAAAGAATAACATTATTACTATTAGCTCAAGCAAGTAAACACATTACTTCACTATCACACTATCTTGCTATTCTAACTTTTGGGCAAGAGAGTGAAAGGAGAAGATAACAGAGGGCAAGACTGGAAAACTGGCTCGTGACTTATTCCCTATCTCCCAAAATTCTGCCATTATCAAAAGAAAAAAAGAGGAATTTGAATTTACCTTTCTGTTAATGTGCTGCATCATCCACTCTGAATTAAGTTGGTGATTAATTACAAGGCTTGCATTAGTAGCAATCAACATATTGGCTCAATCCTTCTGAAATACATTTTTAGGCTACTATAAGTATTACTGTAATCCTTTAAATCCTACACGCTTCATAAACAATGACTTCTTAAACCAGTAATTAAAAAGTTAAGAGACCTTAAAGGGAAGTAGTTTTATAAAGTATCTTTATTTTGCAACTTAATTCTATAATTTTTTACATGTGTTACTAATCAAAGTGTTTTTAAGAAATTTTCAAAGTCCTGCATAGAGGCTTTGGCAATCTCTGTACAAAACACCTCATCGGGCAGGGATACCAGCTGATCCAGGGAGATGTAGCTGGGCTGGGCTGGGTCATACTGGGCTCTTCCCAAGAAGGCAAGAAACATATGCCTCTCTCTGATTCGTAATAGCTTTGAGTTGAAAACCTAAGAAAGAAAAAAGGGAACCATTTTTTAGGTTGTCTAAATTTCAGACCCCGAGGCATCAAAAATTAGAGCTGTTTTTAGCCAAAATGAAGCTCTAGGAAGCAAACAAATAATATGCTTATTTTCCTTTAGTTTACGTCAAACACCAGGTAGGTTACATTTATATATAAATTATCTAAACTCTAAATAAATACTCCAATACAATATGCTGACATACACAATAAAACCCAGGGAGTGATACAAAAAACCTAATGTGCTTGAGAGTTGTTTCTATATAACAACTATAATACTTTGTAATTACTGTGTAATCACAGCCAAGACAGTGGAGACATTCAGTAACAGGGAGCACCTTCCCTCTAGCTTTAGACAGATTCAAATAACCACTGTTACAAGGAAAAAATGAAGAGGTGACCACAGGGCATAATGCAAATAAACTGGCACGGTGGCAAGGGCAGAGGTGAGTGGATGTGACTCCTGTCATGATAACGTGCCAAAAGGCACAGTGTGGTGGTTCAAAGCAACCATTTGTCTTCTGCTGCACAGCAATGCCTACCTTTGAAGATACCTGCCACAAAAAATAATCTAGACAGACAAAGATGAGAACAATGGTAGGGGAAACACAAAAGAAATCAGCAGAACATTTGAAAAGAGAAGGAAGTGGGGAAGATGAGACGCACAGTTACGTCGTAAAAGCAAAGATCGAAGTTCATTCCTGAGCAGTACAACTGAACAGAGAGAGATGCTATAGAGGCAATATTGATGAACATATGAATGCCACAGGAAGAAGAGATTTTACTAAAAAAGAGACTCCATTGATGGAAGAAGAGTTCCATGAGGATGCAAACTAATTTGAACAAGGAGGGAAAAACAAAACTACTGCTCCTCCTCTGCCTTCTTGAATTTTAAGAGGCAGTCAAAATACAGAAGAAATTAAAAAAAAACACTTAATCACCATTTGTAGCTGACAGAATGGCTACCAGAGCAACTGTAACATCAGATAGAAATTGACAAAAAAAAAAAAACCTGTATACTTCCTATTTTTAACATTACTGTCAATCAGGATAAAAGTGAGTACTGATGGAGATAAATATGTATTTGTGAAGGCACAAGTTAAGGCCCAACCATATGCAGACTGATGTGCACTACCTGTATCCTGGAATTCAGTTTTCAAGGGTGAAAGGGAAGAACAGGAAAGAGAGGGAGAGACTGTGCCAAGAATAAGGAATAGAGGAAACACCTTACCAAACAAAAGGAAGAAAAATAATGAGGTGAACCACCATAAAGCCAACAACAAGACAACTGAGAAGAAGTGAGCAAAACTTGTTGTCGTCATTTACAGATCAAGGAGGGCAAAGTAACAAAGTTGAGCATAAAAGCAAGCATCCTTGTTAAGTAAAGATAGATTAAATAGCAAGATAATAAAAATCCTGAATAGTTTTATTCCTCTGTGCAATTTTGGCTTTCTAGCCACTTAGGTTCTCTACTAGACTTGCTTTAGAAAGAAAATTACTGCAGTTCAGAAGTTGAAATTTCTGCTTTCATTTTTACCTTATAAGAAGATAGTGCAACTGCATGTAGGCATTGAATGAAGTGACTAACACTTTTAGCTTTCAATTTGTGAGGAAATGGCAGTAATGAGGAGGTAGGAAAAAACCCAAAATAGTAATCAAGAAACAAATCTATTTTCAATCCCGTGGTATTTTAGCAATTGCTGCAGCAATAAGAAGACCAAGGATAATCTAATTGTCTAATGGACAGAACTTCTCTTACCTTTACACTGTATTTTCAGATCCTACAATTTCTAAAGGTTATTTTTTAAGTAGACAAACCTGAAAGAAATGTTTATATTTATATATATAATGTTACCTAATGAACAGATCTTCTTCATAATCTGTCTTCTCTTGTGTCTCTTAGGTAAGATTTCAGGACAAGCAAATCCCTAAGCAGGCAGTAATCTCTCTTGCATGAACACAGAAGAGATTAGCATGACTACCTCTGTTAAAAACCTTAAATATCACAAGACTGGGGGTAGTGATGTCACATGTGCTAATGGAAAATAAGCAGCAGTTCCATTGGAAATCTTCAATAGTTTCTGGATTGCTAATAGAAGTTATCCCAATTAGAGTAAAAGCCACAGGCTAGCTGGAGAATTCACTTATGTTCTGCACAGAGCAAGGCTCCACCTTCAGCACATCAGTGAAGTGGCTGTGACAGGAGCACCTACAATTTATTCCCAGATCAATAGCTCACCTGAGGAAAGCGAGTAAGCATGTGGTGGGGAATGCCCATTATGTTGTGTAAGTAGTCAAATGTCTGTTTGAGTCTCTTTTTACTTGCAGTTAAAATCTTGGGAGTTTTACACACTATCTGTTGAATTTCATTACGTTGAAAACCAAGTTCAATTTGACAAACCTGAAAAAGAGCACAATTTTATCTTTGCAAGTCAGTTTATTTTACAAACAGCAAACTCAGCTTATTTTAATGTGCCACTGAAATAAACTAATGCAAAATTCTTCTATTCTTTTTTACACAGCAACAAGAATGAAAACCACAAAAATATCTGCCACTTCAGTTCTTTTCAAGTCAGACAATACAAATTATTTAGTGTTCTAGATTAAAGTGTAATTTTTTTATAAATTATCCCCAAAATAAGGATAACTTCTGTGAATATTATGTATTTTTCAGTTTGTCTGAGACATGAACAAAAAAGCCACGTCTCTATATGTATGGCAGTTAAAAGCATAAAGATTTTCCCCAAAGAGTCCTTTATCATTTTCAATACCAAGCTGTCAAGAGACTTTCTTCCTATGGAGCTACTGAGCTCTGTAAAACACAGCAATTGAATAGCTGGTGCCTACTTTTGCTAATGTATCCAAGGTACATTTTTTAAAATAGAGAGTATAATTTCTATAGTTTTCAACTTAAGACTGCTGAACTTAAAAGAGATGTGTAGAATACATAGGGTATTTGATTTATTCTACAGTTCAATAAAGTCTAAAGTAAGATGTCTTTTTCAGAGACTGACTTGACTTCAATTATGATTTCCCAAAAGGAAAACGAAACACATTTTTTCAATAAAATCATGAGCACTCCTCCCAAAGTGCAGAATGGCAAGCAATTCATTGAGTTGTTGAAAAAGAATTCAGCATACAAGAGTGTCTGTTAACTCAGTCATTTCTTCTATCCTCCAGTGACACTTACAAGCAGCTTGTTTGCAGTCATGAAGTGGGTGTGCTTGCCAGCTAACATAACCAGACTTTCATATCAAACTAAGGTACTTCAATTGGCAAGAAGGTGGTGTTTTTGTTTGCCCAGTTTGACGTGCCAAGACTGTGGCTTTTTTCCAGAACTGCTTGTCAAATATGAAGGGAAGGGCTTAGAATCCGGGTTTTGAATTTACCTTAGGACTTCCAAATCCTTACAGGGAACTGTTTCTAGAGGCAACTATAATCAGGTCTTTCAACTCCTCATTTTAGCTTTTCTGCTTTATAAATATTTGTGCACCACACAAAATACCAATCAACTGAGACAGCGTTCAAGTATGGAAATAGGTGTTTGCACATGAGTGGTACCTTCCACGGACCTGAGCTGGCAGGGGTAACCTCCTGCATCAAGATACACAACCGGAGTTAAGACCCTGTGTTAAATCAGTGCAGAGATAAAGCTGGGCCCACTATAGAGGTAACGGTGGCAAGAATCTTGAGCTTTTATTTTCTACTCTGTGACATGGAACAGCTCCCTCGACATGATCAGTGAGCTCAAGTGTAAGTTGCTTTGACTGCACTCAGTCTGACAGCAAACATGTTTAATATTCAATAACTCTCTAGGCCACACACGCTAATATCCTTATTGCGTAAGCCTCAGCAATAGTCAACAAAGTATGTATTATTCCCACAATACGCAGTGGTAATGAAAGCTTTGACAGGTTTTACCCTGTCAATGAATCTCTAATTGTGCTTGATTAAACCCTCAGAGGATGGACTAAGCAATCCTTCAGCACATTTAGTCCATGACTGGTATCTTACGACAACCAAGATCAGCTACTGTACTTGTTTCTAAATTACAGTCCATGCAGAATGAGGGATGCAACCTGATCACTTCAGAACTGTTGGTATGTGATTTCACTTTCCAAGTACTGTCCAGTTTAGGACATACAGGTCTGAACACAGATTCTGAATCCAACCTCCTGAAAAGCTTGAGCTTTTAAGAATTAGTAGATTCCAACAGTGGGGACCTAAAAATTGCTTCCTTTCTTTCCCTTTCTCACACATTTTAAAAATAGAGGTGCTATGCTGTATTTCTTGGTGGCTAAACAAGATAGTCACATAGAACTAAAGACCTCAAAAACACATTCATTATAATAATGGCTCCCCAGCCTGTGGAAACAATGTGTGTTTAAAAGAAAGCACTATTAATTAGAACAGTCTGCTACTTTCCAGTCTCCTCCCTTACCACACAAGCATTTCAGATTGCAAGACTTCCAGTGTTTAATAGTTTCAGAACAGTGAGTCTGTCTGAAAATTATACATTTTGATTTATAGTTATTTGTTATAGAATAATGGAATTTCACAAATTGTTACACTACATCATGCTGTTTGGCCTCAATGGCTTTACAGCACAGTAATTAAAGCAATACACTTACATTTTCAGAAGGGAAAGGAATCCCCATGGGTTTGAAGTTATTTACCCAACAGTTGTTAATAATGACCATCTGCTATCAGCCAATAGGTGTCAAATGCACATTTTGGCAGGCTAGTTACCTGCCAGGAGAAAAATAATCAACTGCACATTTCTTGCTCCTAAATACTCACGGACAATCCAAGTTAGCAAAAAACCATAATAATTAAGGGGAGGGAAAAAAAGACTTGAGTATTTTTCTACTCATTAAAAGTGGGCAACCATTTATGTCATCATATAGCAACTTTTGGCAGGAAGGCAATGCATCAGAGTAGAAAAGAGAATAAGGTAATGCTCCATGCATTGAGTGAGCTTACATGCTATAGAGGAAAAGATATGGTTTAACAGTTGCTTTATATCACCACCAAAATTATTTCATTAAATTCTTTCTACACAATCCCCTACAAGAATTTTATCTCCTGACAACTCTTCAACTATATAAAATACACTTTTAATATCTATTCATAAGCTCACCTGAAGATTTTCTTTTACAGGCTCTATTTTGCCAGTCAGTAGCCTTGGAAGACGAATTACCAGATCCTTTGTCTACAATCAGAAAAACACATAAATTAATGAGTTTTATGGAAGGCTTTGAAAGAAAGATCCTATATAAACTTTTTTTTTCATTTCGTGTTTCATTTTATCTCTACATCTAAGATGAATTTGCATGAAACAGCAGTATGTTAAGACGCAAAACATTACTCAAATATGTTCTTTTAGAAAACAAAAAATAATACAATGTAAAGCTGATAGGAAGAGGGAGTAAAAGCATGCATCAAAAGGAGGAAGTAAGCTCAAGTACTCAATTTCTCTCAGCCCTCAAGTTGTTTCTTCCTATCTTTTTAAAAAAAGTAAACAACACACCACCCAATGGAAGCTGTAAAAGGGTTTTTAGTGGCAGTGGAGCTAACTTCTGAATCTGGTTAGACCACAGTGTAACAGCACTACAAGAAATACTCCACATTCCCTGAAGTGTCTGATTACTTGCAGTCCACCCTGAGTACAAGGTGGTGGCTAAACCTTTTTCCGAGGAAATGTCTCACCTCAAATATGGAAAGGCCAGCAACAGAGCACTGTAGCAGCTATGACTGTTCATAGCAGCTAATAGAAGAACCCAAGATTCCACTTGGAATTTGGTATTCATTGCAATCCCCACCTACTGCAGGACACAACTAACACTGCCCACTTACTCCAGGCAAGTCCAGCTACTACCTGCCCTGAAGATCCAAAGCAAGGTGCTGAATACCCACTAAGTATGTAATATGGTATGCAACCATGAGCAAACACAGAGGTCACTCTTGGTGAGCTGAGTGTATGATTTGGCATTTATCTTTATAAGATACTCACAAATTAGACTATTTTTATAATTTTTAAGTATGTTGAAGTATCTTGAAGAGATGAAGAGCATCAAATAATTTTCCAGAAGTTAAAAGAGCTGCTTGCTGTTTCAGTAATTAATTCAGTCCTCTGACCCACCTCAAATAACAGAACTGGACATACACATGCTTATTTGATAATAAACTGTAGCAGGTCATCTTCAGAAGCTGTACTTCAGGTCCTCTGAATGTCAGGTGTCCATATCACTTCCACAGACAGTTAAAACCATGTTACCCTCCTATAACCCTCTAGTGACATTGCTGGTGTTAACATAATGTTTGTTGATAATCTCCAAACACTTTGGAGTATTCATATTGCAAGACCTTACAACTGTCACTAACAAAATACCTGAACACTTCAGTCTTTACCTTTTTTACACTGAGACCAAGTTCATTTTTGAAGAAACCCAGTCTGTTATCCAATCTTTCCACTGAAAACAACAGCAAATATGGAGCTCTTGAGACCATCTGAGCAATTTCTGACTTACCAAATTTTTTTGATTTTAGGTAAGCCACTCTAGAAAGAGAACAAAAACAAAATAAAATCCAGTGATGAAAATTATATTGCCTCCATTTATTCAGTGATAACTTAAATTCCTCAATGATATCTTATAAATGGACAGATGTTCTAGCATTAACATGCAACCTTGCCAAAAATAATTAAGGTGAAATCTGAAGTTATCGTAAAAGCAAAATACCCTCCCTTCCAATTAATTAGAAGTAAAATAAACCTCAGAGCAGAATGTCAATACTGAAGACAGATTTTAATTCCTTCCAGCTGTACTTAAGCAGATAACAATGTTAACCTACAGTTAACTAC
This sequence comes from Melozone crissalis, assembly GCF_028551555.1. Lineage (NCBI taxonomy): Eukaryota > Metazoa > Chordata > Aves > Passeriformes > Passerellidae > Melozone > Melozone crissalis. The sequence goes on from NW_026535780.1 coordinate 21,166,178, forward strand.
TAGTCTGTCTCCTAGACTGCAAACACATTAATAGGGTATGGACAAGAAGATATATACAGCCTTTTGCTATTTTAATGAATTCCATTTCTACTGCTGAAGGAACGGAGTCTATACCTCATACACTCCTGTTTTGCCAATAGCATCGGAGTAGAAATATCATACAAGGATGCTGTGTGTAGAGATATTGTCGAAAAAGACATTTCTACATCAGCTGAAGTTGTGTTTGCCCTATTTTCAGTCACTGGTCTAAGAAGCGAGCAACAAACATCTGGTTGTCAGAAAGCAAGAGGAGTTGACTAAGGTTTTGATATTTAACAGAGCTTGCTTTCCTTCCTTCTTTCCAAGTCAAAACTTTTTCCAAACTTTGATTTCAGTGAAAGTGAAATCCTATTTCAAGTCCCACTTGCAGTAGATGATTACCACAGCTCCCAGAAGAAAATGCTTGAAGAGGACAAATACAGCACACCAAGTAAAGAGACACAATTAATCCACATACGACCATGTACTAAACAACTAAATTACAATTTGGAGAGGCTTCTTCTGGTTATAGATGAAAGTAGTTGCAATATGAGAAGTATTTGCAGTCAGATCAACTTAGAGCATACAAGAATTGCCTTATCTGGTAGTAATTAAGATAATAAATGGGTTGCAGAATATTCTGCAGAAGCAGATATTCAGTAAAAAATGGGCTTTTTGTTAAACTATGTCTTGTGGAGAGGAAAAAAAATAAAATTACCTTCCAGTCACTCAACTTCCCTCTTTCCACAAATCCTCAGAAATTATCACAAGCCAAAAACTCCCAGATGGAAGATATAAAAACAAGCTCTAGAGGACCAATTCCTAACTGAGCAGGCACCCCAACACAGAAGGTAGCACCCTAGGCTCCAGACAATGACAACGGAATTGGCACAGCTTCCAAGCATCCCAGAAACAGCTAAATGAGCAGAATAAAAATCAAATCTTTTGGCTGTCCCAACTCCACTTCTTTCTGTTAACAAGCCATTAAGATTCACACTTGAAGTGTTTCTTCCTGGAAAGGCAAGAAACTTAAAAGAGGAATGGCAAGATTGTAGTAACTTGACTGTAGAAACTAAAATATTAAAGGAACACAACTATCCAACCTGGCCAAAGCCTGAGATACATCCGTGAGTGCTGGCACCAAGGTCAGCCCTCGTTCCACTACAGGGCTCAGCAGTTCTCTGTAGCATGTTAACAGTTTTAAGTCATCATTAACACCAGCATAAAACAAAGCATCTGGTGCAGCTGCAGTACAGACACTGATTTGCAACTGTCAAAATTGCTAGGAATTATGGAATGTTTTGACTTTTACAGTGTTTATCTGAAGTCAAATGCCAAACCTATTGAAATTTTGTTTTGTTTCCTGGCAACATGGGATCCATAGCAATAAAACATTCCAGAGTGATGTAACCAATACCACGTCCATCTGCACCGAACTGTTTATGCAAAGGTGATACTCAGCTTTCAAAAGACAGCTATTTGAGACACACTCACTTCACAGCCTTTACAGCACACACACTTACTTTAAAGCTTGCAGGAAAGCATTCACCAGTGTCAAACTTACAGAAGAATCATACTGCAGAAAATTAAGAAGAAATTGGATTGCTCTGTTTAGCCCCTTCTTTACTAATCAGCCAGTGCCACAGGAGTGTCACTGAAAAGAAAATCTGACTTAATGGAAGAGTTAGGATATTTATCACAAAAAAAACCCCAAGCGTCTCTTCAGAAGAGCAGTCTGGTCTGATACCTAAACTCAAAACTACTTCTGGAAAAATGACATAGGGTATTTTTTTGGATATTGTTTCTGAAAGGCCACTTATTGAACACAAGATTAGAAGAACAGAGGAGAAAGAAGTTAGGTCTATGTTATACAAGAGTCTACTCTTGTGCCTGTTTCTAAACATTGGTACTTTCAGATTTCTGTTTCAGATAGAAATGCTACTACATGCAAGAGCCAAGATGACAGACTTTTTCTCTGGAGTACTGGGAAGTTTTGAGTTCATTAAACATGCACATACATACACGAGTTGTTCTGGGAAACCAGATCTTCAAGCCAAGGGGCTTTAACACCCTGCTACTACTTGAAAGGCTTACCTGGTTTCTAAAGCTTCCAGATCTTCACCAAGAATGTATGGATTTTTGGTCAGGAATGGTCCTAGTTGATTGTCTTCTACACCCACATCCTTAAGAAACAGAAGTATTTTTTTTACATCTTTTTCAAAGTCCAAGGTCAGTAAGAGCTGACCTGCCTTTTGACGTTTCTCCACTTGGGATAAGTCAACTCCTACAATAAACAAAATTAGAAGTTGTTTTAATTAAACACAGACCCTGCTTTCTCTAACTGTTTCCCAAAGGCATGCTGGAATTTATAGGACTACTCAATTTTTTGCACTGATTTTGCATACTTTAATTACTCAACACAGCAAAGCTATACCTTGTATATTGTGGAAAGACTCCAGATAAAATAAGCAGTCATTTTAGAAGCTTTTGCTGAGTTTATTTTTTGAAGAAAGACCTTTGCAGTGAAACCTGCATGTGCCACATTTAGAGACCTGCTCTTGTTGCACAGAAGTATGTGCACATGAAATTTCCAAATCTGTTATAAAAGGGGAGATGACAATTTTGCAATGAAGGGCCTTTGTACACTGACTCACACATGACAATTTCTTACTATATGGGGACAGATTCCTCCTCTCAAGTATTAATTTCTCCAACCTCTTTCCAGTCTTCCTTGCACGTTTGGGGAACAAGGTGGTGAGAAAGCTTGAACTTGGGCATCTCTGTAGTCCAAGTTTTTTTGACACTTCCCTCTTGCCTCTCCAGTGTGCTGTGCCTCACTCCTAATGTTATGCATAGCAACCATTCTCTTTCTTTCCTTCCAAGGATGAAGAGCTGCAGCTTGTTTTGCAGCAAATCAAAGCATTTTTAACCAGCCCAAAAGAAGAAAGACCAATTAAATTAAATTACACAGTGATTGCCACCTCCTGAACCTGTGGGAGATGCCTCCTTCTAACAGAGCACTAAGGGACTAACACCAGCCAGCTTTGTTTCCCAGCAGTATGGCACTGTTAGTGACACAGTCCCCTCCTTTTGTCTGTTTACCCTGGATAACATTCTGCAGCTTTTCACCATGGGTCACTGTTCCCATTTTCAAGGTAACCAGTAAGAGCAAAGCACAAATGACAGGATCTGTAAAGCTCTGCATAGGCAGAGCACACAAACAAAATCACACATACCTAGGTGGACAAGTTTTGTAAGGGTTTCTGAGTGATCAACGTAATCTCGGAGCGTGGAAGACTGAATGGGGAGAAGTGGTTCTGCAATGATCTGTACAGCTTCTTCCTCAGAAATCACTTCCAGAGCAGATGAAGGTGGGATGTCATCCCAGTCTGAGAAACAAATATAGAAAACCCAAATGCATTTTGTGAAAGACAAAGCTGCTCCCACCAAATGCTATACAGATCTCTTAAAATCCTTTCCAAAATGCAGGAACACTGTGCCATGTGATAAACAGCCAACCTACTATTTGAAAACATGTAAACATAAACTCTGCTCCCAGTTTTTGCCTCTGTTCCATCTCCTGGTCACTGCCCATCAACTTTTACTCATATGGCCAAATCTGAGAGTAGTACCCAGCAAGCCTGCCAGTCTGCTGCCTAGACACTGCAGACAAGAGATCAAATCACCCTCTGTAAAAGGATCCTCTTTCATGTCTTCACAAATGCATCCTAGCCTGATCACAGCCAGATAAAAGGCTACTGCCAAGATTATTTTTCATAACCTGACCAGCCCACTACTTTGTGGCTCTCCTGAAAATGCAGCCTGGAATGCAGCTGTTTTAACTTTCAATGTATTTCACAGCCAACTCCAGCCAGGCTATTATGTCTTATCCATTACAGAAAGGCAGCTGACTGCCACTATCTCTAACAGCAAAAGGAATAACTTCCTACTCACTATGGTTTCAAAGGGAACATTATTATGCTTGTTTTCCCCCAAGTGTTCCAAGTCACAGAACTCAAGGTCTTTAAAGAACAAATTCTCTAAACAGATCTATTTTTCCATAGATATGACTTCACAGCAGCGAGATTAAGATTGCTGTTTGCAGGCTAGCTGCTAGGATCCACATCAATCATCAGTTTGATTACTGATCAGATGCCCTGATTATAACTCTTTGGGAAGGGGATTTTCAGTGCTCTATACCTTTGTATAATGGCCTCTGAGAGACCAGGGCAACACTCTTCCAAGTCAAGAAACAAAGGCACACTAGAACTCTACGTGTAGCTCCAAAGTAATTAGGATGTGCCTAATGCTCCAGGAAGAGTTGCACACACTAGCTTGATAGCTATTGAAGGTCTTGTCTTTTTCTCATAGCCTCAGAAACAAAAGCACAGTACAATGCTTTCAGCAACATTTACACATTGAACAGGAACCCTCTAGGAATATATAGGAATATCAAGTGGTTTTTTTCAACTTGTTGAGGACCAAAGCAATATACAATTAAGTCCATTCCACATGCATACAGGTATTTTATTGCCACTTTAAGGTCCTTACACTTCCTATTGGGAATCACACTTCAAGTTACCAAAACCTCCAAAAATTATCAATTATGTTTACTCCATTATACAGACTGACAACTGGGCAAAATGCTACACACACACATTCTCCAGTCAGTCTGCTGGCTGATAACAATCTGGCAAGTGGATAAACCACATCGCAGGTGCAGCCACAAACCAGCTGGCTGACCCATCACTTTGGTGCAGCACTGTTTCAGAACCAGCTACACACACAGATCTCTGCTGCAGGTCTGAGCCACCCCAAATAATAAGCTCTGTATAATCCAGGCTGGCTGGGCTCAAAGCAGAATCTGAACATACAAAGCTGCTCAGTAATTCAGAGCAGATTTCCTCAGCATACCTAAAGTAATTTGAAAGGATGGAAATATTATACTTTTTGTTTAGATATAAAAGTAGGGGTAAAAAGTGAGTAAATTTCCTCAGGGCAACAACACCAAGGCGCCGCTGCATTTATCTCCTTTCGTGTCCCTTCCTCAGAAGACAGTTGGGTGAGCATTTCTCATCAGAGCAGCGCTTGAGGAGGCTTCACACCACTGCCTCCTGTTGGTCCTTCCTGATCCCTCAAACCGTGGAGTGTGAGCTTCTCCCAGCCTCACTCAAAATAAAAAAAACCACCAAAACAAAAACCCCCACAAAAACAAAACAACGGACCAAACAAAAAAACCACCAAAACAAAAAAAAACTAAGACAAAAAAAAAAGGGCAAAAAACCCCCAAACCAAAAAAAAAAAAAAAATTAAAAAACATCAAAACCAAACGCCCAAAAACCCCCAAACCAAAACCCTTTAGTTGGTACATCTGCGAGGGAAAGGCAAACAGATGCAGGTAGGGTTATGAAAACTCCTTCAAAGAGCAGCTCCAGACCTACATTTCTACCCAAAACATTATACCTTTATCTCACTTTAAAGGTATTCTTTGCATGCCACATCGACCATAACTATCTGAATTAACTACGGAGCTAATCAGAAGTGAAAGTCAGGAAATCCAGACACATATTTTAGGCAAACAGGGCAAAAAAGGAGAACCCAGTTGGGGTTGAACCACAGCATACTTAAAACATAATTTGAGGATTCGGGAGAAATTGTATCCCTTAAAGCCTCTTACCTTCGTCCAGTATTTTTGCATTCAGATCAGGTAATATTTCTGGTTTTGCTTGTTCCTGTTGCACTGAAGGCAGGTTACTTTCGGGAGCAGAGAAGGCCGCATCCTTGGCGCTGTCGGGCGGGGAGCAGCTCCCTGCGGACAGCCGCCTGCGCCCCTGCAGTCCGCACAGAGCCGCCTCCCTTCCAGCGGGCGGCACAGCCCGACGGGCCAGCTCAGGGCAGGCCCGTGCGGGGCAGGCGGCAACCCCGAGCCGCCGAGGAAGCTGAGCAGCAGCACGGGCTGTGCTCAGCAGGCAGCCCCAGCGGGCGGCGTGCCGAGCCCACACGGCCATCACCCACCGCAGCACGGCATCCTACGGGCAGGAAAAAGCCGCGGGGTGATACGGGCGCTGCCCGCCTCGCCGTACAGCCGGGAGCGTGAATCCCCCGGCGTTACAGCAACCCCTCGCTACAAAGCGCCACCTACGGACTTCAGGCTTTAAACGCGCCACAAACGGAGGAGCCGGGTCTGAGGCCACCACCCGCCGCCCTCTAGGACAGCCGTTCCCTCGGGAGCATGGGGAAGCCCAGCCAGGACCTAAGCCCTCCCGGGGGCACGTGGCCCTCCGCGTAAAACCGCACAGGGCGGGGAGGCTGAGTCGGGCCGCGCCCGCCGTCCTCCCCTCGCAGAGCTCCCCACGCCGGTAGCCGCTGCGCGCAGCCTGCGGGAGAAGTGACAGTGCCACCCGGCCCGGGAACAGCGGGACCCACCGGGGGCTCACCTGCGCTGCGCGGCGCTGCGCGGCGCGGCACGGCGCGGCCCACGTGTGCGCCCCGCTCCCCGGCCCGGCCTGGGCGACACCACTCGGAAGGAAACAGGGGGGAGTAGGCAGCAGCGTCCTTCTCTCCGCGTGTTATAAAAGGGCGGTATGGCGCAGCCAACTCCCCTCCCGCGCTCCGTTTCTCTCTCCCTCCCTCGCCTCGTGGGCGCGGCCGGGCGAGCTCCGCCCCTCGGCGCGGCGGGCGAGCTCCGCCCCTCGGCGCGGCGGGCGCGGCGCTGCCCCGCTCGGCCCGCTCGGCTGCGCTCGGCGGGACGCGGCACGGGCGGGCGGCCGGGCTGGTTCGGGCCGCGCCGCCCCGCGCATCTACAGCCGCGCTGAGACGACAGGAGAGAGGGGGCGAGATGGCGTCGTGCGTGGGGAGCCGGACCCTGAGCAAGGACGACGTAAACTACCGCTTGCACTTCCGCATGATCAACGAGCAGCAGGTGGAGGACATCACGCTAGAGTTCTTCTACCGCCCGCACACCATCACCCTACTCAGCTTCACCATCCTCAGCCTCATGGCCTTCGCCTTCACCAGGTGCGCGGCCGCCGCGGGGAGCCGCAGCCCCGCCCCTGGGTGCCGGCAGCCCCGGCGTTCCCGGGCAGGGAATGGGGGGAAGGTCGGTGCCCGGCCCGGGGCGAGCAGGGGCAGCGCGGCTCCGGCCGGGCCGTGCCTGCGGTGCGCTCCCCGGGCGACTCCTGCAGCGCCCCACGCCCCCCGCTCGGCAGGCCCGTGCTGAATGGAGAGCGGGCATCCTGCCCTACTTTCCAGAGCGGGTATCATCCCCACTGGGTTTCCTGGGAACTTGGTCATCGTTCTGGGGATCTCTGCTAAAGTCTCTACTAAAATGTGTGTTTCAAAGAGTTGCCAGAAATGGTCTTTATTAGGCTATCGAGCAGCCCCGCGGTGACATCACTCGTGTAGATGGTTTCCCAAGCATGCGGTGCACGGCAGTGGCTGTTCTGTGGCACCGCTTCTGTACCCCACGCTGTCTGTGGCCAGTCTCGGGTGGGCTCAGGCCCTGGCACGGGGTGGGCTTAGCAGGGCTCAGGCCCTGGCACGGATGTGCTCAGCACGGGTGGGCTTGGCAGGGCTCAGGCCCTGGCACGGGTGAGCTTAGCACGGGTGCGCTTAGCAGGGCTCAGGCCCCTGGCACGGGTGTGCTCAGCACGGGTGCGCTTAGCAGGGCTCAGGCCCTGGCACGGGTGGGCTTGGCAGGGCTCAGGCCCTGGCACGGGTGAGCTTAGCACGGGTGCGCTTAGCAGGGCTCAGGCCCTGGCACGGGTGTGCTCGGCACGGGTGTGCTCAGCACGGGTGCGCTTAGCAGGGCTCAGGCCCTGGCACGGGTGGGCTTGGCAGGGCTCAGGCCCTGGCATGGGTCGGCTCAGCATGGGTGGGTTTAGCAGGGCTCAGGCCCTGGCACGGGTGGGTTTAGCAGGGCTCAGGCCCTGGCACGGGTGGGTTTAGCCACATCCTTGGTGCACCACAGGGAGGCAGGGTTCTGTGGGCATCACCCCTGCAGTCATCCGTGGCCATACTGCCAGGAACGGACAGGTTTTTCAGGAACGTTGCTTTGAAAACAAGGGGTATAGCAGTGCAGTCTGAGGGGTATCCTGCATGTTTTTTGAAGTTGTGTATACTTTTTATTGCCTCCCACTGGATGTGAAGATGATTGTATAATCCTCCTGCAGACTGTGTTGTATGTAGGCAGTGATTCCTGTGAGGTTTTGTCTAGGTAGTGCAGTGCGTTCTAGACTCATTTAAACTTTTGTGGCACGGTGTTTATGCAGTCATGGATTTCAGTGGTCTTGTGGCTTAAACTCTGATTGTGGCTAATCCCCCCTTGAAAGCAACCTTAAAACATTAATTTATGACAACTCTCCATTTGATGTTAGAAGATTATTATTTGTCACTAAGCCTGATACACAGTTCATTGTGTAATCTTGTCTTATTCTAAGAATCAAATGTTTAGTTTTCATCAGCTGTGAAATAATGGCCAAGCCTGGCTTGAGCTGAGACAGGGGCATAAGGAAAAGTAACATAGTGTAACTGCAGAGGGTCTGAGGTGTGCCTTTTCTTGTTTCAACATGTGTATGGCCCCAAGGGAGATACTTTTGGTGAGCACATCCCTTGTTCTACTTGGATCCCTTCTTAACTCCAAAATCAGAGATGTATTTCTGTGCTCTGTTACAATGTTTAATTACAGACCTTTGGTACAAGTGCTCCTCGTCCCTTTGCCTCATCACTTTTCCCCTGAAGGGCTAATTTAGGTCAAAGTTCTGACTCACTAAGAAATTTTCATCACAGTGTCATTCTGGAGGATTAATGGATTGCTCACCTTTGGGGAAGGAATTTTGCCATTAATTCTTTCAAGCAGAGGGTGAGCTAAGAAGCAATTTCAGTGCTTTGGAGTCTTCCAGGCCCAAATAAAATTGCTTCACTTCTGGGATGTTTGTTTGCATTTTTCCAAGAGGATTGCTGGTGTGTGTTTCTAACTGACTTCTTCAGTTTCATTTTCTTCCCTCTGTCTATCTCTGCCTCACTTCCTGTGTTTAAATACCAGTTGACTTCTGTTTAACTCTTCTCTATTTCTCCTCTTCTCAGGTTGTAGAAGGTACTCTGATTTTACTTTCTCCCCTCTCCTCCTTCTGCTATTTTCAACTATTGTAGGAGTTTCATAGATCTGATTGATATCAGAGTGCTGCCTCTGGGCCTCATTTGGGACACTATTCAAACCATATGCACTCTTTGAGAGACTGGGGGAGAGGAGATACTTTCTCACATGCTTTTACAGTCTGTGCTCCTTTCCATCAGCTTATTGCATTGAGTCTACACTGACTCATGCAATTAAGGTGATGTTTAAGTTCATTTTCACACTTCCTGGGCACAAGGCCCTGTAGACTTCCCTGTAAAGTGTCACAAGTGATTCTTTGCTTCCCCTGTGCTCTCAGTTGTTCCATAGCTCTCCTGGGCACTTTGTTGAGTGGGGGACTTTCTATGATTGATTCATGCTGATGTTGTGAAGTAAAATTTATTTTTTCAGGAACTTCGCCATAGACAGAGGAAATTCTGTGTTCCTTAAATTCTTGTCTCTTCTATAATTGCTTTGTGTCAGAATTATGTGGAGAGTTCTGAGGAACTTAGAAAATGCTTTTTCCTTGTGTGTAGCAAGCCATACATATCATGAAGTCCTCCTTAGGATCACTGAGAGCAGCTGCTACTGTCTTTGAGCTGACAGATAAGGGTGAAACTGAACTTCAGATAGCAGGAATCTTCAGGTATGATGATAATAATAATAATAATCCAAAACAAATGTGTTTTTTAATTTTTCTATGTTAAAGTGGGTAATAGAGAGTATTCTGTTCTTTAAAGCACATCCTTCTAGTGCTGCTGACAATGGCTGCAGCTTCCTTGGTTGTTTCCTGCTGAATGAGCCAGACAGAGGCTCCACTGCTTCCATCCTGTGCCTCGGGGCAGTGGTGGGGAGTGGCTTTAGCTTTCCCTGTCCTCTTCCACCCTAAATGGAGGAGTGTGGCCCTCTCTGAGCCCAGAGGCAGCCTGCAGGAGTGAGTCCTGGAGGGGATATTTTGTGGGACACAACAACAGGACTGAGGAGGGTGACAGACTAGTGGCTTCTGGGATGAAGCTGCCTGGGTTTGTGGAAGCATGAGTAGGACCTGTAGGATGTAGGGCTTTTGTCTTGCATGTCCCTTGATTAATGGGCTTGATTAAACTGGATTATTTAGTTGTATTTAGCTTTGGCTGAGTTTATGGAAGATGTTTTTCCTCTTTCTTCCACGTTCCAAATTTAGTGTCCTAGCTATTTTTTCCTCAATTGAGTTCCCTCTCCAGCTTTTTTTTTTGTGACATAACAACTCATTCGTTGACGTTTTTGTAATCTACTGCTCTGGAGAAGAACAGAAGAGTATAAAGATTATGCAGTTTTTATGCTCTTTGTTTTTTTAGATTTCTTCTCTAAAAAGCCACAGAATTGATAAATGCCCTTATAAAGTGGGTTAAAATTGAGAATTTTCATCTGTCCTCCCATGTAAGCATTAGAGACCTTGCTTCTGCTGCATGAATGCTTGTATTTCAAAATCAGAGTCAACAATTCTTGGGCTATGTAAGGAGATGATTTAGTACATTTTCCCAATTGCAGCTTGTTATGATTGCATCTTTCCCTTTGGCATTCCCCAGAATAGTTCTTCCAGGTAAACACTATAATTCTTATACCAGCTAGTGTGCAGCAGCAAGTTTCTTGCTCACACCAGTTCTTACCTGCTTCTGGCAAGAAGATTGGGTGTCTGTCCCTTGTGAAATGTATCTGTAAGCCAAAGCAAAATTTTTGCCACTCACTTGGAATTAATTGCAGCTTAACCCTGCCTACATCTTTGTTGATTTGGGGGGAAGTGGTGCCATCATGACTAGGAGAGCTTTTCTGAAGCTGAGTAGTACTCAGAATCCTGATATGCAAAGGGAGGACCTTTAGTCTCACCTGGTGCAGCAGTTAAGTGATGTGATCACAATGTCTTTCACTTCTTTGTTGGCTGTGATGAATTGATGTGATGCAACTGTACTTATTTGTTCTATCTAGAAGAAAAACAAACCAGTTCATCCTCTTGGTGGCAGCCATGACAATATTTCAGTGTGTTATTTACATGTGTTAAAAGAGGGATATGGTTCTGCTGTCTGGGGCATCAGAGCTGGAGGCTCTGGCCAGGAAGTGCACTGGATGGCATAAGTCTTGGGATTGCCAAGGGAGCCTGAGTTAAGCTCTGGGACCTGGAGTTTATGGCTAGTATAAAGTGTCAGCCTGTGCAGCATGGCTGCTGGAAAATGACTGGTAAGGCTGAACTCAGCTGGTTAAAAAAAATGCTGTGGGAAGTCCCTAAGGCCTGCAGAGAAACCATTTGTGTTTAATGCACTTTTTCCTTCCATACATTTAAACTAACACAGTGCTTAAATGCCTCACAGTGATGAAAGCCTGCTGTGAAGCTGTTAAGGTTCAGTTTTGAGGAAAAGAAAAATAATTTGGCTAAGTGAGAAATATTTTCTAACTGCAGCAAGTATCTAATGTGGAGAGCATTTATGCTGTCATGGATTCTTTACTGAACCACCCAGAAATGTGACAGATGCTCTTCCAGGAAGAGCTTTATACCTTCAAAGTTTGCTAGGAATTATTTTGTTATTGTGTTGTGGATAAATAAACAAATATACACAAATGAATAAACTGATCCTAAGTGCATGCTAACTACCCAGATAGTAAAACTGACTTTAGTTGTAGTGGATATTATGAAATATTCACTGTTTATACTATGATAGACTGAAGTTTGGTTTTTTGTATTACTGAAGTATCCCAGAAACTGTCTGCTGGTTAGTAAAGTTAGGGGAGAGTTATTTTGTCAATCTTCTACCTGCCTGAAAAGAAAGGGCTTTGTCAAGTTTGCCTCAGCATTCCAAACTGAATTCTTAGGTCTGTCTTCTGGCTATAATGTAACAGCAGCCCAACTGATGCATGATGCTACATTCAGAGCTTTGGCTTAATCGATCTTAAAGCAATTGATATTTTTCTTTGGGTCTTTCAAGTTGTGCTGTGTCTCTGTTACAGATTCTAAGCTGTACATTCATTATTTCTAAAGACTGATTATTATAATTATTTCTGCCCTCATCTCAGGCATTTGATGTTGAGGATAGGCAAAAGGAAGTGAAGGATATTGCAAGTAGCACCAAAACAGCAGAAAGAAACCTAGGAATTGCATCCAGGCTTCCAGAGGTTTTAGTTTAGGTGTAAAAGTAAAAGTTTCTGTGTAAAAGTAATTCAATGATGTTTCTGTAAGTATTAAAGCAGGAAGATTTTTTTTCACCTTATGTTAAATTTGATCATTATTTCTACACTCACTTCTAACAATGCTAATGGCTTGCATGTGTTTACTAAATACTTAACCCTCTTGTAAGAAAGAGACACCCAGAAGTGTAGTGTGAAAATCATTCAGTGCAATTACTGTCTTAACTTGTAACATAATGGGCATGCATATTTCTTATATTTAATTTCCTTATATTCTTTATTTAAATAATATATCTTGAGAGCCTTTTGACTTCATCCTTATAATGTACTTTAATACTGTGTTGTCTGTTTCTTTAGGGATGATTCTGTACCAGAGGATAATATTTGGAGGGGTATCCTCTCTGTGATTTTCTTCTTTCTAATCATCAGTGTTCTAGCTTTTCCTAATGGTGAGTAAGGTTTATACAGCTTGGTCTTCGTGTTTTTTAAATGTTTCTCTTTATTGCCACTATATTTACTTGGACTTTTATTGAAATACCAATTTTCAGTGTATTTTTCTTTACTCATTGGAATTCTTTTATGTTAAGGAACAGTCTAAAAATGGGTTGTTGTCATACTGAGCAGAGATAAGTGTTATTTATAGCTTGTTATTTATAGTCTGTGTTTAACAAGGAAGTTAAGTTCTCAAAAATCAGTGTCCTATTTGCAGATGTGCAGTTGCAGCTCAGATTGTAAGTAATGATGCTAACAGACCCTTAAATAGTGTTTAGGAGGACTTTGCCTCAGTGTGTTTCAACAGAAGTGTAATTCTAAAAGTTCTCAGACACAGCACCTTAGCAGAAGATAGTAATACAAATGGTTTAAGTTGCATTTACAGTGTAAATCCTCAGTTGCTCAGTAGAAATTAAAGTTGGACAAAAGTTTTGGTAGTTGCATGAGGAGCAGAAAGTATAAAAATGTAAGAACGTTTCTGTGTCACTTAATTCTGTGAAAGAAATGCTTATACATGGTTTGTCTGGTTTGGTTTTTTTAATTTTTGCTTATTCCTGTCAGCAAAATAGTGATTCTTGGGTTAAATCTAAACTGTATGACAGTTGGCAGTGTTCAGGAAAAAATAGTGATCATGTGCAGGGCAGTTTTGTACTGCAGAGTTGGGATGTGTTTTCCCCAGATGTTAAAGTTCTATATGCATGCTTTTCACAAAGTGCTGCCCAAAAAACTGAATGCCAGAGAAAAAGCAGCTTGATGCATACAGTGGTGGAAGAGTGGTCTGCAATGTGTGCTGAAAATATTTGTTGAGCCACTTCTTGCTACCTAAATGTCTGATTCATCTTTAGATGTTTTCCAGTTTCACCAGATTTACTTTGTCTGCTGTTCACATTAGCTGAGAGGTTTTTAGTCTAATAAATCAGTTTCATCCCTGGCTCTAAAGTAAATAATTTGACACCAGTAAAGAGCATAGGTGTCTTCCTTCTTGTCAGCTATATATGATGTTCAGTTTGGAAATTTCAGGAGGCCTGTTTGGTAACATTTCTTGTTGGTCTGAAGACTAAGGACCATGTTTCTTTGTTAACACAGACAAATTTGTATGGGATATCTTAACTGGGAGCAAGCTGCATTGTGGAAACCAGGTCAGGACATCCTCAGGTGACACCTGAGATGTGGTGTCTGCTGAACAAACAGCATGCTACTGTTTTGGACATGACTCCATAAAAACAGTGAAAAATTGTCTTCATGTTACCACCTGGCAGTCTCCTTTTTCCACTCTGAAATCTGCTGGAATTTTTTTTAACAGCATAGAGCTCCAGCTTTCAGGTGTATTACATAGTTTGATGAAGAACTGATCCATGCTCATGCCAAGTAGTCATATGCAATGACTCAAAAATAAATTTTGTGGTTTTTACTGACTGTCTCCTAATAAGCTTTTTGTTTGCTGTCTATAGGACCCTTTACACGTCCTCACCCTGCTCTATGGAGGATGGTTTTTGGTAAGTTTGTGTTTCCAACTTTTGCATTGATTTTGCAGGACCTGCCTTTTTAGCTTTCTGATGAACGGAATTGTCATGAAACATAATTGTGTGTCAAATTTGTGTGAATGTTACTTTCCTCCTGCTCCTGAGCAGTTGCTTATAATCTATTCTTAGTTATGTCTGGGAATTTCATTGTAGTCACTCTGTGTTGGGATGGTGTAAATGAAATCACAAAAAAGGGATCATTAATTCTGATACTAATCCTGTTTTGTGCTTCCCAATCTCCTTCCCCCACACCTTTCCTACTGTCAGCTCTTCCAACCCCAGCTACTGCATATGCTGTCTGATTTTTAAACACAGTTGAGTAGTTGGTTTCTTTTCATTATTGGCAAAATATGCTGTTACTTTATTTGTTTGCTAAATTGTAGCATTGCATAGGTTAACATTTATTAATATTCCGGACATGTATATATTCATATTCATAACTTATTTCATTAAAAGTACCTGTAAAAATCAGTTGCATTTACAGTTCCAAAAATAATTCTGTTAGCTACAAAACTCACAAGTGAAATCCTGCTCCTTAAGCATCTAAATTATACAGCAAAATCATGAAGATTTTTATTTTCAAATAATTCAGGGTTCACAGAGCATATGCTAGACTGCACATTTGCTTGTTTTTAGACAGACTGAATGTTCCGCTCTCCTGACACCTTATATCTAAAAATAAGTAGGTTCCCAAAGTAGCTGATTACTCATCTGTTGACATTGAGAGGATATTGCTGATTAGACAGTTCTCATTAAACAAACCTACTTCTTGGAAAGTTTGGGAAACACTACTCCTACTGCAAACACTAGATCCTACTGCTCACTTCAAGTTTCACCACATGTAGAGTGAAAGGTCATTCTCAATGTTGATGCTGTCAGAGCTTGACCCCTGTACTTTTGGGAAAAGGCTGCATGCAAAATCAGGAGCAGCATTTTTCCCTGTGTAATTCTCCTTCTGGTGTGGTTCATTTAGCTGTGTTTCAGTTCTCAGACCCCTTCAGTAGATGAAGGGCAGGACTGGGACATCCTCAACATTTCCAGGTGCACCCTGGCCTCCAGGCTGTGCTTCATTTAGCAGGGTGACATCTGTTGCCCTTGTGTTTCTGGGAGGGACTGCACAGGACCATGCAGGTACTTCCTGTGCATGTATGTGTCTCTGAACAAAAGTTGCTTTCTGGTGTACACTGTGGGCTATCAGCATGTGAGTCCTGGTTATAGTTTAAAAGGCCTTTTTAAAATTGCTGCAGTTTATTTTGAATGGCAGATCCTAAGTTTATTCACATTAATCTTTCTGCCTTCCGTGACATTGCTGCAGGATACATTTGAAGCTCTGGAAATGGTGTTTGTATGCCTCCTCCAAATGTGGTCTTGGATATCTGGGATCTTGTGAGTAATGTAAAGATATGGTCCCAACAAAAGCTTCATCTGCCCACAGTGCTACACCTAGGGCAGTAAGTTTTTCTTTTTTAAAAAAAAAAACCTTATTCAGACTGGAAGAGAGAAATGGTACTCCTAAATGCAGTTGTGTTCCATAATTTATAGTGATGTGAAAAGAAATAATAACAATATTTATCTTTAAAAGGTTCAAGCAGCAAATTTTCCAGCTCACAAAAGTAACTCAGACATGCATTAGTTTATAATTACTCTTTATTACCAGCACAGCTCAGAATTACCAGGTGGCATTATTAAGTTGATCTTTATGTTGAAATCTGTGTAAAGGCTTAGGGACTTACATTAGTGAGACCAAGAATACTTAAAGCAAAGGGGCAGAGCTGATGCAATCCTGGATCCTAATGTATCTCTTACTAAGGAGCTTCCTGATCACAGCCTTGTACTGCACATGTCTAGATTGATTAGACTGATTTGTTCATGCAGTTGAGCATGTGTTGTATCACTTGTCACAGGAGGGGATACGAAGGGCTGAGTGCTCAGACATTGCCATCTGACTGGGGTCTCTTCAGCTTTTCTGTATGTAGCTGCTGCATATAGAAATTCATTTGTAGAACAACTGTTTGAAAAGAGCTTTTTGAACTCTATGTTCCAAGCAGTTTTGAGCATGATTTTAAAACTGAGTCTTTTTGCAGGTCTCAGTGTGCTCTATTTTCTGTTCCTGGTGTTCGTGCTCTTCCTCAACTTTGAGCAGGTAAAAGCAGTGATGTACTGGCTGGACCCTAATCTTCGATATGCCACAAGGGAAGCAGATATTATGGTATGTATCCATGGCACTTTACTGTACATACTTTAGGCATGTTTTATGTGAGTGGGAATGGATAAATCTAAATTTGTTTCCATGACCAGTGCAAGTTTGTGCCTATACTTGACAGAGCCAACAAGTCCTTTGTGTCAACAATTTATTTACATTGAAATCTACTGGTGTGAAAAAGAGTCTTCTCAGTATTTTATTTTTTTTTTGCTAATGTAGATGTTTGGATGAGTGTGCGATTTGGAATAAGATATATGTTTGCAGTGGGGTAGCTTTGGATGCTTTTTGGTAATAGATATGAGGATGGATACTGAAAATAGACTTAGCAAGGTAGTGTCTAAATGAAGCCTGTATGGTATGTGTCCCAGATCGGGGTTTTTGATGCCACAGTGCTGCACTCAAAGAGCTTTGGTCTCATCTTGTTGCTCTGAGCTTAGTACATTGCTGTTGTGCTATGGAGCCTGTGGAGTATGTGTTTGTATGGCAACTGCAGGACTCTGCTCCCTTCCAGTCAGTCAGCAACTGAGCACTGATGCTGTTACCATTGGGAAATTATTTCCATAGACCATAATCTGGAGTGGCATAGAGAGCCAGACTTCTTGTTCTGCTCACTGAGCAGCTTGCAAAGAGTTTTCCTTACAGAGAACATTCCCCTTCAGGTGGGGACACGAACACAGAGAGCTGAGCTTGTAAAAGGAGGCCTGAGAGAAGGGTGAGAGTTATGCAGGGAGGCAGGCAGAACTGTGTGAGCAGTTGGGCACCAAGCAGAAGAGGAGGCTGTGTGGGGAGGCAAGAATCACTGATCTTGCCCTCCTCACTATCACATCAAATTACTCCTCACCATCTGACCAACATGCTCCCTTGACCTTGTGTTAGTGCATCTGTCCACCATGGTCATCTGTTGACTGCTAGGTGCTTCTATAGGGCTCATGCCTCATGAGTAGGGAAATTGACTGGCTGTCTTTCACACGTGGCAATTTATTGCTTATGCAGACCAAGGCACAGCACCTCATCAGCTGCAAACTCGTGCCCTGTAGCACACGGGGGAATGGAAATCTTCACAGGGCAGTAAGCTCATGTTGGCTGATTGATAGTGAGGGCTGCATGCAGGCTCCTTGCCTGGAAAACTGCATGCTTCAGGTACTGCACCTCAGCCTGTCAGCAGTACATGCTGTGCAGCTCTGGGCTGTGACTTTGGGTTCTGCAAGGAGCCTCCTGTGCTGCTGGAGAGGTGAGAGCAGCCTGCCCTTAGGATGGGGGTAGGACACATGGCTAAATGGACCCCCAGCACCAGTGTCAGTGGTGTTGCTGAGCAACAAAAGGGTGCTGAGACAAGGAGTCTGTTGGTTTGTCAGATTCACCTGGCTCTCCTGTCATTTAAATTAGAAATTGATTCTAGCTAGGGGAGGACTAGTATTACTACTGGCACAGAAGCACAGTACAGCAGATTCCCTGACTGTAGCAGTCAGTGGAAACTTGCCCTGGTCTGCTTTGCAATCCAGGTATTGTCATTTGAAGTTGGAGTAAATTTTTAAAATGCAGCTGTAATGAAGGCTGCAGCTTGGTCGCTTGCACAGTACAAGCAAAGTTGCTTGGGTATAAAAAAAAAAATTCAACACATTTCACTGTATGACTGGCACAACTGCAGCTGGAAAAATTAGATAGAGGGGAAAAGGAAAAATAAAAGAAAAAAGCAAGAGCCGTGGAAAAAATCTTACTTTTGAAATAGCCTCATTGTGCACTCATTATAGGTATCGTAGTGTAGCAAGGAGCCCGCACCTTCTGTGGTGTGTTCCATGCTTCTCATGCTGGCAAAGGAGCCAGTTTCAGTTCTCTTGGTGCACTAAAGCTGCAGGTTTACCATCCTTAGAACAGGTGGTGCACCTTTCTTTGGCCAGCAGCACAGGCACAAGAAAGCACCAGCAGTAAGGATGACTTGCAGTAACCTACACAACTCCTGTCATCCCACAGCAGGACTTAGCTGCCTGCTGCTAGACAGATTTATATGAAATTGTGCTTCTTCTCTTTGTGGTGGCCAGGATTTAAATCATTCTCTGCTATCTCATCTTCAACTTGATTAGTGTTCATTTGTGCAGGATTAGCAATAGTTCTGGCCTGAAAGAGAATTCTTGATTTAACAGCACTGAGCAGTGCTGAGTTGTCACCTGCAGGTGGCAATGTGTATTTTAGGAGGATTGAAGAGCAGAGATTTTTTAAAATGCGTGTTTCCTGTTAGGAATAGTTCAGTTTGTGCTCAGTGATGAGACAGAACCCCACATTTGCAGCCTCCTGATGGCATGCATTTTTTTCTTTCTGGGCAGTGATTTCTAGCACTTGCTGTACAACATGTTTTGAGAACCTGGTTCCTTTGTCATTGGTGACTAGAATATTAATTGGTGTTCTTAAGGAATCTGCTACTCATCTGTGAAAAAACGTTTGCAAGTTCCCTTTGATCTTCCCCTAAATTTTTTTTCAATCCAAGCCTATGGCTGAATGTCCTCAATATGAATGGGTTCTAGGAAATTGCTTTCATGAGGAAAATAAGACACAAAAGATACTCAAGTGAACATTGACATGAGTAACATTACATCAGAAACTGAGGAGGATTAGCCACTAATGAGCCCCATCTGAATACCAGACAGCATGAATGTGGAGAAAGGTGCTTATTTCAAATCAAGACTCCAAAGAAGGGCAAATAAATATTTTCTAGAGTATTGTTTGCTGGTTTTATGGATATGGATATTATTGGTTTCGTTGCTTCTCTGTCACTTAGGAAATACATGCTTCTTCAGGCACCAAGGTCCATTCTGTTTCCCTTTAAATTAGAGCTGTGATGGCAGTACTGAGTCTTAATACTGGAAGTTTTTTGCCACAGTTTAGAAGGATAAGAAAATTAAATAATGCTGATTTTAATACCTTATAATTCCAGGCTTAATGCACTGGATGGAAAGACGTTTCTTCTTTCTGAAGTTGTGTGTTGATGGAGTAATTTTGTTCTGGGTTTTTTCTTTTCCTAACAGGAATATGCAGTGAACTGTCATGTTATCACCTGGGAGAGAATCCTCAGCCATTTTGACATATTTGCTTTTGGACATTTCTGGGGCTGGGCCATGAAGGCTCTGCTGATCCGCAGCTATGGGCTCTGCTGGACTATCAGCATCACCTGGGAGCTCACTGAGGTAGGGCACTTCATCTTAACTATCTGCAAAGGGAAGAGATGCGCATTGGTCTTGGGGGAAGAGTGAATGTTACTAGAAGGATGGCTCTCTACTTCTCTTAGAGGTTTACGGTTTAAGTCTTATAAGCCAGATGAGTAATTTATGCAGCTGAATGAACAGACAACAGCAAGCTGGGCTTTTTGTAAGTGATTTATTACTGCTTGAATAGAAAGGAAGTCTCGCTCAGCCTATTTGTGCCATTCATAATTTATTTTCTGCTGTTATAAGGATCATGCTACTTTTTCTACTTCACATATTTCCTGATTCAGAGCAGCTGTTCTCCTATTTCACCTTGCAATATCTGTGATCTAGTCTCTTGGTCCCTCACATGTAACAATATCACACATTGTGTATAGTGATGCATAATGTACAAGTGAAATGGAGTTGAGGGATCTTCTTGATGTAAACACCTGAACTTAGTCTTTAAAATCAGTTTTCTTTAAAGCTTGCTGTCTTGAGAATGCTTGGCTTATCTGATAAAGCATTTGTAATTTAGAAGCATAGATAAGGATTTATTCGTCTAAAATTAAATTTTGGGTTTGAAAATCCTGGTGCTGTGAGTTCCTCTTCAAAATATGTTTTTGTTCTGTGGCATTGAAGGATACTATGTTTTCTAAGTGATTTTGAAATTGATGAAGATTTCAGAAGTACCCATTCACAGAAAATACCTCAGCTAGTTATTGTACTAATTTTTTCCCTCTGGAAAATAATGTATTTGGATTTGTTTCACTCATACTCTTGCTGTTCATCATACAACCCTTGTCTTCAATTTGATACAGCATCAGGTGTCTAGTATTCCCCTTGTTGGAAGGCACATTATTGGAACAGATAATATGTTGGACAAGGTTCAAAACACAGATATATTATCACCACTCAAATGGATTTTTGATAAATCAGATAATTTAGGAGAGTAATTAGAAACCTCCAGAAGTTATCAGGGCAGTTACTTAGGGATTTAGCTGAGTATTTCCTATTAGCATTCATGGATTGCAGCCAACTCCTTGGCTCATGCTCCATACTTTTGGATTAAAGTTGGAGAGCAGGCAGACCTTGGTCTCATTGTGAGAAAGCAGCTAGAGAACCTTAGAGGCTGTCAGGCTGTCAGACCTGTGCTCTGGTCTTGCTGCCTAATTATCTGTAACTTCTGGTGTCCTTGCCTGGATGTTACTGACATTTGTGGGCTATTGCCCCTCTCAGGCTAAATTAATTAAAAATATGAAAGGGAAACTTTACCAGGACAATGAACAACACTGTATCACTTGGTTCCTGAAGAGAAAGTCAAGTTTTCTTTTTTGTAAAGGTTCAAATCCACATAGCTTGGTCAAAGAAAAACAACTGCACTTGATACATTTTTGCAAGAGTTTTTACAGGAATTGTCATTGCAAGTATTAGTCACTGTAATGTACTGTAAATGAGTCAGCATTCATTCCTGTTGTATACAGAAAACATCCTTGTTCCTTTTCTCAGATCTGATATTTTTCAGTACTTTATGCTTACATCTCTGAACAAAAGATACTTTATTACAAAATCATACCAATAATCTTCCACAGCCACAGTGTACGTACATTAACTACAAGAATTGCAGTGTGTTTGTGGAGGTACATTCTTTGGTTTGCTGTGTATTTTGTTAATTATCTCCTTGAGTATTGCAGAGGGACTGCTTAACACATGGCTGTCTTGATTTCCTGTCCATAGGTAACTTCTCCAGTCTATTTTTTTTAATTGCAGTGATTTTTCTCATAGAATAAGAAAGTAAAATTATTTTTCTTAAAGGAGAGAGAGGCAGTGAACCTGTTTCTAGCTCTTGGTAAAATACATTTATATCTTGCCTTAACTCTGGCCAGTTGTTCCCCTCACTGCATCAGTGGAGTGAAATGTCCTCTTAACTTCTTGAGCCATTCTGTATTAAGTATAGCAGCAAAACTTGCTGATATGCTGTTGAACTCTTAATTTTTTTACAGTCACTAAATTTCCTGAAAATAGAGTTGAAATAAAGAAGTCCTATGTCCTGAACACCACTATGCTTTAGTACTGACATCCATTTCACTTGCTGCATCTTGTTGCTGGTTTAGAAAATATACTAGTTAAAACTATTTAGCAGAAATGAAAAAAAGATTCTCTTAATTTTATTTTTTAAAGCACGAACCACCTTATTTCCTCCAGGAAATGCAGTTGTTGTGCTTGTTTCATACATTTCTGTTAATGTATTGTGTATCATCTTTGAGAAGCCAAGGGCTGCATGATATCCTTATATACAGCATAGTCTCAACAGGGAACAGTGAGAAGGAAACCTCTGATGCCTTGTGTGATTCTGTTCAAGGCCTTCTGAAGTTCATGGAAGGATGTCCATCAAATTTCAGTGGCTGTGGCTCATGTCCTTTTGAAGTATGCTGTGTACTGAAAAGCTGATTTTTGAATGTGTACTTTAAAAGTGAATTTATATTAATTCTGTGCTGTTCCTGACCCAGAGTCTTTTTGCTGTATTCTGTAGCTCTTCTTCATGCACCTTCTGCCTAATTTTGCTGAATGCTGGTGGGATCAAGTCATTCTGGACATCCTGCTTTGTAACGGGGGTGGCATCTGGTTGGGCATGGTAGTTTGTCGTTTCTTGGAGATGAGGACCTATCACTGGGCAAGCTTCAAGTAGGTGTAAATTAAAGCTTGATAAGCATTGTTTTGCATGTAAAAAATAGCATGGAATCTTCCTGTGCTACCAGTGCTGTAATTTTATTTCAAATGTTAAATATCAGTGTCATAGTAATGTTCCTGTATGTAAATGTTTCTAAATGTGACTCTGTATATGATTTTCCTTTGCAATTTCAAGTTACAAGCATTGATGCCAATGGACAATACAAATAGTAAACTTATTTGAATTTTCAGTTTATTTTGTGCGCATAAAACTTTGAGGAAGTCAGGGAGCAAAACAAATTGTGATTGTTTTTTCATCATATATTTTTTAACTAGATTTGGGCTCACCTTGGTGCATCATTAGTGTGCACCAATCTGTCAGCAATAGTAATTGCAGTGAGGGCATGGGGCTGATGGTACCTGTGCTGTGAATTGCTTTACCTCATTGCTGACCTTCTAAAATAAATGGAGTAATTGTAAAATAAAGAGGCATTTGCTGTGTAAAAGGGCAGCAGCTTATGGCCTAGTATGTCAGTTCCTAGCTGTCCAGGTGTGGCTTCTTCCATAGCTTTTTGGCCCTGTCCTGCCTTCTGCCCTGCTAGCTGGTAACAAGCATGGATGTCTGCACATTACCAATGGTATGCATGAAACAGGGTCAAGTGCAGTGAATTGCCTTGAGAGAGGGAAAAGGAACTCAGATCTTGATTTCCAAATTTGTATCTTGTGTGAATTTCTGTACTGCTTTCTTTTTTTGCTCACAGATGTGTTAATTACTCTAAGAACCATCCAGCCTTTAGTCTGAATTCAGTTCTCCTGCATTTCTATTATAGTTGATGGTCCTTCTGTCTTTAGAGGGGCTCACTGAAAGTTTAAACAGCAGACTATCTATGGCACAACTAGTCTTTACTGTCTTTGTGAAATAATCTTTCCTCATATTCTTTTTAATGCATGAGTAGATTTTTCTGACCTTTAACATGAAGATGTTGCTTCATGAGAATGAGAAGCTTGTACTTGTGGCCTTTTAGTTTTTCTTTTTTTTTTCATTTAATAAATACAGATCTTAAAGTTTAGAAGATTCTCCCTAATCTAAGCTCTCTCTAGCCTAGAAGAACACAAATATTGGAATTATCAAATCTGAGAATTTTTTGGATTTTTTTTTTTTTGTCTAAAGGGCCAGAGAAATAACAGGGTGAAAAATGGCTTCTAGTCCTGCTAGTCTTCCTTCAGAAGAGGAAGCTCTGAGTTTTTCTTAGATTCTGTGTCCTTTGGATGCTGTTGCTCATCTGAATTAATATTATCAAAAGCAAGAATCAGTAACACGTCAGATGAGCCTACATTAAAATTCCCTTTTGAAATGGAATTTAAATGCTTTCTTGCTTTTAACAGTGTTATCACTCCTCTCCAGGAGGTCCACATGCATCTGCTATCAGAACAGCAGGACTTGTGTGTGCTGGAGGTGTAGTATTATCAAACCTGTGGAGCCCAGTCCCTGATACAAATAATGAATAATGAATCTTACAGATTCTTGAAGGATTGATGTCAGTGAGCTCTAGAACAAGGAGTGTTTGGGGGAAGAGCAGTAGCAACATAAACTAGGAAGAAATAACCTCTAGATTTTCCAAGGAAGTTGCAGAATTGCTGTCCTTTTTTCTTTGTGAAGAGAATGATAAATGTGTTTTGTAGTTAGTTACTGAGTTATTGACTGAGGATAGAGAAGGGCAGAATTTTCTAGCAGAATACACACCTTGACTGAAATGCTTAATAGATTATTTTTCTGAATCCCCCCCCTTGCCTGGTACATAGTTGTGTCTGAGAAGATCTCTGCTGACCAAAAAAATGTGGCTGTTCCTCAGAAGCATCAGTAACAGAGCTGTTGCTTTTTTGGTTTTTTCCTTCTGGCATATTCCTTGTATTTACTGCAGGCATTATTTTTCCCAGGGACATTCACACAACCACAGGGAAGATCAAAAGAGCTGTGTTACAGTTCACCCCAGCCAGCTGGACCTACGTCCGCTGGTTTGACCCAAAGTCTTCATTTCAGAGGGTGGCTGGAGTCTACCTTTTCATGATTATTTGGCAGGTAAGAAATCAATTCTGTGAAATCAGAGCTGCCATCAGCTCAGTTACTTGCTGCCTATGTTGGACTAAAAAATATTCTGATGGACTGTGTGTCTGTTACTGAAGTACACAGTTAAATGAAGTGATGATGAGGAATTGGACAGGGCACTTTCATGGGAGTTATGTGGTAGTTCAAGAGTGTAATTACAGAATCTGTGGAAAAAGCCAAATGTTACGGATTGCTGTATTGGCTTTTTGCAATTGACACAGATTTAAAAACTGCTAGTCAGTAGAGTTTAGGTGGTGGAGTTTTAATTTATTTTCATTTTGTTGTGTTGATGTGACAGGATTAAGTGTGGTTTGTGTGGGGGGTATGTTTGTTTCTTTTGCTTTGCTTTTCTTGGATTTTTTTTCCTTTCCCATTGACTGTTGAACAGATCAGTGATACTCAGAATACTGTCATTGGTCCAGCAAGACTCTATAGTGTGTCACAAATGCTTTAAAATCTTAAAACTAAAACTTTTGTGATTTTTAAAAAAAAATCTTAATTTAGTGTTTTAAAGGCGAACCATAAATATTTGATATAGTTGTTTGAGGTTTTTTTTCTAATGTATGATCTCTTCTGATTCTCTCCCAAAATTGCCTTGGTTATTTGTACTTGATTTAGGATGTGCAAGTTATCAGAAGATCTCTACAGGATGAATTAGTGTCTGGTCCCTTAAAGAGTTTTGGGAAAGAGAGCAAATACTTTGATAGAGGTTTCTAGGGGAGAATTCTTTGTTTTACTAGTATATTACTTGTTTGTCCTAGCAAAAGACACAGCAGGAATTCCTTGTTTTAGTTTCCATATTAATCTTTGCCCATTTTCTGTACTAATTCATTAGGAATTATGTAAGTTGAACATTATTAACTAGCTTTTTTTTTGATCTAGCTAACTGAGTTGAACACATTCTTTTTGAAACATATCTTTGTGTTCCAAGCAAGCCACCCTTTAAGCTGGGGGAGAATTCTCTTCATAGGAATCATTACAGCACCCACTGTAAGGTAATTTTTTTGCTTCAGTGTTTTTTTCAGTTTAAAGTAGCTTAACTTCTAGGCATCCAAGAACTGCATAAAGTTTGTGAATAAGTTTGGCACGTGTTTTCACAAATGTATGCTTTTGCCACCATAAAATGCAAAACAATAATCTCTTGTCAATAAAATGTATTTCCTCACAAATAAAATAGTGAGGTAAAATGTACATAACAACTGTGTTGCCATAGGTATGTAGAGCCAGTCTGTTCCTTCTCCTGTTTGTGTAGCATCTCCCTGTTTTGTGAGGGAGCTGCATATGTTATCCTTGAGGACTGCATGTGAAAGTATTCAAGTTAGTGAGTCAGGTGCTCCCAAAAGTGTAGATGAGGAAAACCAGAGCTGTTGATTTTTCTAACAGCTCCTGATTGTGATTGAGCAGTAGCTTATTGTGAGAACGGAGCAATATTTATGCAGTGTTGACAGCTGTATAGGAACATGAATCTGCTTTTGGTCATGCATGCTGTTTTACCTTGTTAGCAAAGTTCCTTAATTTTATTTTTTTCCCCATTCCGTAGTTGGAGGTAGACAGAATGCACACAGATCTGAATTTAGAAGCAGAGAATTCCCTGTTCATGTCCGAAGTGATGTTACCTTGGACAGTTAAATGACAGCTATGAATTGGTTTATTCCTCAAATAGTGTCTTAAGTTATGTGCAGTGATTTCACACTATTAATTAAATCACCCAAAATACCCTGTGACCTCTTGTATAGGTGAATTTGCATGGTTTTTTTTTTCCTATGTAGCACTTGCACTGCTGTAGAAGTCTTTATTCTTTAGCAGTGCTTGTATTGTTGGAGTAATAACACTTGTCTTCTCCATCTGTCAGTGGAAATCAGAAACTGAGAGCAGAAACTTTGATTCCACTTCTTTGGAATTCCCCTCTCAAAACTCCTAAATTTCTGGAGCATAGAGAGCAGAGCAGAATGGCCTCCATACTGTTTTCAGAATAGTGAAAAATTTTACTGTTCTTGAGAGGAAAATATGCCAGTGGTTAGACCATTCAAACATAATATGGAATAGCCATATTCTTTAAAGATTCAAGCCCACATTTCTCAAGAAAATGTGGTTTTTAATAAATAAAAGACAAACTGTGGAAAAAAATGAGGGATTCTCTAATTCTTTTGAAACTGTTGCAGTTTTTCTATAAGAATTGGAGACTCTGGAGAGGCAGGAGACAAATGTTGCTAGCCTACTAGTTTGGGTACTTTCCCAGTCCTTGCTCTCAGGATTGTTTTCTGTGTTGTCTCAAGCTATTTGATATATGTGATAATCTGTCCTGCTAGAATTGAAGCCATCTGGTAGACATCCAGAATGATTGCATGTGAATTTAACCATCACCACTTCATTTGCACTATAGATACATCTGTAACAATTTTTTTTCTAAATGTAAATATTCTGGGGACTTTCAACTTCACTGAAGAATTTTCTTTCTTTCCTTCTCAGGCAATACTATGCTTACCTCACAGACACACAGTGCAAGAGGGTGGGAACTCAGTGCTGGGTGTTTGGGTAAGTATTCTTGCTGCATTCCTGAAGCACTTGGACAATTGTCAAGGATGGGTCCAGCACAGGAACTGGCACTTCCCATGAAGCCTTGTCTTGTTTTGGTTTTGCAAGTTCAGAGGGAAGGGAAATTCTGAATTTGGAGGAAGAACATGGGAAGTAATGGAATGAGTAAGGACAACAGAAGGAATAACTAGGAACTGGTGGATAAAGCTAGGCTCTTTCAAAGCACCATTGGCCTTTCTGCCCATTCTTAGGTGAGAAGGAAAAAGCTCTTACCTCTACAGCTTGATGGCTGTGAGGGTGAAGTTTCCCTGGCTGCCAAGGTGGGCATTGCTGCTGTTAGCAGCATCACAGCAGAGGACAGTGAAACAAGGCATGGTTATCCACTCTGTCTGTGAGTGTGCTATGAACCATGGTGACCCTGACTGCAATCTCTTTTTCTCTTTGAGAATACCTTTAAATGAAGAGTTTGCATGCTTGCTTCTGAAGAATTGTTAAGGATACAGAACCCATCATCCTTGGTCTAAAGCTCTCACTGAACACATTAATGTAACATGTGTCAATAAATAGATACCCAGATATGTCTGCAGGATTGCTTCTGTGTCTACTGCAATAGAACATTGACCCACAGTCTGATCTCTACTTATTCCATACACACTTCCCACTTCCATAGTGAGAAGTGTGTATGGAATAAGTATTCTCCTTCCTACTGCTTACTTCTGTAATCTGCTAGAAACAACAGAGCATCACTAGGAGTTGCTGTTGATTGCAGAAAAAGATGAAATCTTCCAGTAATGTAACTATCTAGAATATAATTTCTGAAGCAATTAAAAGAAGTATATGGAACATTCATCTCTTTGGTAAACAAGACACTTCTAAAGGCACAAATGGAATTTTAAGCAGCCTAACTATGGGTATAATTAAAATTAGTGCCTTTCATTAGTACAAAACTGTTTCCTTTCAACTTGACATAACTATTGCATCACTCTTGATAGATATAAAGTGATGTAAAGCATGAACAAGGTCAGTGCAACAGTCTTGCTGAAATTGCACTATTTTCATTAAGATGAAGCCTTTCAAAAAGGAAAATCTGTTAGAATGTTACAAGACCATTTTGCTTGAAAGAAAACTTACCACATTTAGTTCTATGGAGTGCTCTCATCACCCTTCAGTAGGACACTAACACCCTTCACTGTTAGCATCCTTCTTTCTCTTTTCATCAGCTGTAATAGCTTTCCTATTGTAAAATGTGCTTAACCCAAGTATTCTTGACAGGAATAACAGAAAGAATGTATAAGTTCTTGACAGGAATAACAGAAAGAATGTATAAGTTATACAGGCAAACAGCTGTATTTTTGGAGTCCTTATTAAAAATAGCCTATTGTTTTGTTTATGCCTTTGAGTATATCATAACCCTGTGCTTGTTTCCTGATGGTGGTCTTTCTCTTCCCCCTCTGGCTTCATGATTTCTTACTCTGCAGCTGGATCAGTAAGAATAATATAAAACAAGAAGGAAAAATAATTACTAAAGAGAATAATACTGCTCTCAGTTTTTTGCTAATATGCATCTCATTGATTTGTGTATTGGTCAGTTGGGTGTTACTGCCACATTTTTAAGTTTTGGCCCCATTTATCATGCTGGAAGTCACATTGAATAGTACAGGGAAAGCTGTGATTTATTACTTATACCAGGACCATCTCTGCAATACCAGTGATTTAGTCAAGCACACATTTTCCTTCCTCTTTTGTGGGGGAAACTGGGTCTTCCCTGAAAGGCAGTAGTGCCATTTTTTGGTGAAATGGTTATTAACAGTGCTGATAGGGAATGGGTACTGCAGTGTCAAGCTTGGGAGACTAGAACACTTGATGTGATGTGAAGTGTGTCTGCACATAGGGGAGGAGGAGTTTTCATGCATTGCTCAGATGTACAACCTGAAAGCCTCTATTGAGCTAGCTAACTATTACACTTGAAATTTAATAGTGTTTTTCATTATTTGCTTCAGATTGAGATGAGTCAATTTCCTGCACTTTTAATGCAGGTTTTTAGTGTCACTTTTCTACACTTATATTGTTAAACCTACCTAATTTTCTCTTCAGGACCTATACAAACTAGATTTATTTTCATGGCAAACAATAGAAACTTTGGATTCATAAACAAGTAGTGGAAAAGCCTTCATAGCTTTTGATCCTGAAAAGATGTAAACGCCTGGTAGCAGACAGAGAGATTGAGATACTTTTTTTGATCCTTTTAATGTCAGAGAGGAAAGTAAAAGCTGCATTTTTTCCTCTCATATTTCTCCCCAAATCCTCTGAGGCTGTTGTGTGGACCTGAGTTACAGATAAACCAGAGCAAATGCGTGGGTTCTCAGAGAATTTGAAATGTTGTTTCATAGGAATTTTCTCATATGTGAAAATATGGGAAATACATGTGAAGCAAACAAACTAGACAATTTAGAATTGTAGTAAATTTACATCTAGTAGAGAAATAAACAAAGCTCAGTTCTAGTTCTTCCATCAAGGGAGTCTGTTGGGTGTTCAGCATGGAAAAGAAATTCATATATGGTGAGAACTGAAGTACAGGGGTAGGCACAATTGAAGATTCTCTGCTATTGACACACACTCCTTGTTCCCTTGAGCCCCATGAAACAGTGAACTGCCAGTCAGTCACTTTTTGTGTGCTGTTTATGCTGAGAAAAGTGTAGATAGAAAATGACATTTGTCAGAGCTTCAGTTAATGGTGGTGTCAGGGAGGTGAGTGCTCACTAGAGGGTAGTGCTTGTTTAGAGCCGACAGTCTGGGGTCTGAGTTGTGAAAATGTGAGTTAAATCCTTAGTGTTTTTAATCACTTTGCTTTCATTTACCCACAGGGTAATTGCCTTCCTTGAAGCTATTGTGTGCATCAAGTTTGGACAAGATCTTTTTTCCAAAACACAAATACTGTATGTTGTGTTTTGGCTTCTCTGTGTGGTAAGTGAAATTTCTCATGTGAAACATAAAGCCTGACAAAAGCATTGAAAGCATCTAAATAGCTTCCTCTCTGGAACGTTGGCAGCAGGGGATCATTGTGGGACAATGCTGGTTAAGAGCCTTATGCACGTCCTAGTAAAAACAAATGCTAGATGGCTTAGAACTCTCATTGAAGGGACTAGAATAACTTCTCATTTCTTGACATAGCAGATTACTGGTGCTTAACAATGAAACAAACAGTAGTTATAGGAGGCTTTATCTTTACGAGAGATGATGTCAGTTTGATTGAGCCTAGCTTTGGTGGAGCTTGCTGTAGTGCCTGCTGGAAATGGATAGTGTTAATAAGCAATGTGTGTTGTGCCACACTGAAGTCTTACAACTACATAAACAACCCTCATTTATCAAGCAAATCATTCTCACTAAGCCTGTAACTTTCTGTACTTCAGTGTGATTACTGCAAATGCAGCATGAAATGCCCATTTTATAACAGTAAATGGATGTTTGTCTTGCCAGACTTGTAACTCTGATGCCAAGCACATTTTTCACAGTCAGTGAAAAAGAAGGCATTTATAATGGGCTAAAATACTAAATACAGATAAATACTTCTCCCTTCTAATTGGGAACACAGTTTGAACAGGTGATGGGGAGTCAGAATTTATTGTTCTCTTATTTAGCCTGGTGATTTTATTCCTGCTACTTCAGAGGAGAGAAGTACTGAATTGCTTCTCAGGTCAGAGTACCACAAAACCAAGTATGTAACCTAGCCTGAAGCATGGGGCAGGGAAGGAGAATTTGGTTTTCTCCCAGTCTGGTGGTTCTTGATAATATACCTACAAGTGTCTACCAGCCCTTATGTGATGACTGTACAGAGTGTGGACAGAAATCCTGCTGGGAGTGTTTCCTGTGGGTAATCTGGATGTATTTTCGTGCTCCCATTGAGAATTGTTCTGCATACCCCATGGTGGCAAGCTCTGTGTGTAGCTTGAAGTTGACGCATGAGTCTTACTCATCCTGACAAAAGATGCAGGGAGAAACAGAGCATGAAAGTCTAAATGTGGCATCTCTAGGGACTCTGAGACCTTGAATCAGCAAGGAATTTGGAAAAAGTTTTACAGATTGTTTTTCTTGTTGTTCTTTTTCTTCTCCCCCCTTGTTTAGGCCTTTACAACTTTCCTGTGTTTATATGGAATGGTTTGGTATGCAGAGTACTACGGCCACCGAGAAAAGGTACTTATATAAAAGAAGCCTGGCTTTTTTTCATTCCAGAGTTAAAACTCCAAAGCTCCTAGATTTTGGAATTCTTGACCAGAGTTAGCATAAATAGGGATAAGGGGGGATGGTCTAGAGTGTAACTGAAGTCAAGAGAAAGAGCTCTGAATTCAGCAGGCCTTGGACAGATCCCAGATTACACTGTGGTTTCTAAAGAACGCTGTCCTCTTAGTTACTCAAAATGAGGCCGTAATTTTAGCACAGCGTTCAAGGATGAATGGTTAGCTAATGTTCCCATTGTACAGGTGGAATGCTAGGGGAATATTAAGAATACTTGGTTACACAACAGATCACGTGGCAAGTGGTGAGTTCTTACTGTATCATCTATGTGGTGCCTTCTAACTAGGAAGGGAAAAGTCCAAAGTACTGTCTGAATGTTTTATGAGGACTTCTGCTACGGTTTCTAAGTCCATTTGCAAATGGGAGGAGTACTGATAACATGAATCACCAGCATCTCAATGACATGTGTCCTTGTTTTGCAGACCTTATCAGAAAGTGAAGACAGTCCATACAGTCCAGATGCTTCCTGGCTTCATTCTAAATTCAGCAGAGGTATTGGTACTTCTGTAGCTGTATTCCTGAAAGGGTATAATTAAGGCTCAGCACTAGAAAATGAGGCTTAAGAAACTTACCTAGTTTCAGCTGGACTTGTTTTAACATCTCTGCAGGACCAATGCAGATAAATCATCTACAGAGCTATTTTTCTTTGCTCACTTTTAAATTCTGATTCTTGGAAATGTATTTTTTTTTTTTAATGTGTCAACTGATTTTTTTCTGTTGTTACTCCAGGCCACTATTGTAGGTGTTGGGCATTATGCATTTCATAACTGTTGTGAGCAGGTTTTCTCTCTGAACATTGCACGTTTGATTTGCTGTACTTTTATTTCTTCTTGCTAAGAAATAGTCAGCAATGGGCCCTGGAGCTTGTGTTCTTACTGACTTTTGCCTTGTCTGTGCAGTCCTGATGGTCATAAGCAGCTTTCTCTGCACTAAGCAAAGGCAGCTTCTTTCTGACTTCTTTTCCCTACACTAGAGGTCAATTATCTGCCTCCTCCATAGGCTTTTTGGTGTGGTCTTGCTTATTGAACATATATCAAAAATTCACACCTGGAAGTTATCTGTCAGAGTTTATGTTCCAGGTGTTTGTAAAATTAAAAATATTTCTTATTTATCGTAAGTTCGAAAAGCGCCTAAACCAGATCTTCTTTATATTTCATACATGATTTTTCTGGATGTTTATTCTCAGTTTAGTAAATTTGTGGACTTTTATATTTTGGAGAAAAATGATTTGCACTCAGAATG
Organism: Melozone crissalis; assembly: GCF_028551555.1. Taxonomy (NCBI): domain Eukaryota; kingdom Metazoa; phylum Chordata; class Aves; order Passeriformes; family Passerellidae; genus Melozone; species Melozone crissalis. The sequence goes on from NW_026535780.1 coordinate 21,198,702, forward strand.
TTTTTTCCATTTATGCATGCTGGAGAAATTTGACTAAAAAGCCCCTTCTCTGTAACTTCCTGTTACTTCATTAATTACAGGCTTCAAGCTTCTTTCACATTTTGTTCTTGATTTCTTGTTTTGGTGCCCACTGCCTCCCATTTTTTCTCAGAATAAAACATATTCTGTCATTTGAAAGACTGAAGTCTAGACGTGTACTCTCAAAAGACTGCCTAAAGTCTTATTTAAGACTTTGCTTAAATAATTCTTTGCTCTTATTTAGGACTTTGCTTAAATAATTCTTAACTTCTGCCACTAAGAAAAATGAGGAGGCTTAATTATTGATATGATTTAAATTTGAAGATGTTTCACCACTGTACTCTGCTATAGCAAGCTTCATATTTTTTTGGGGGTAGGGGAGGGAGGAGAGGGAAGAATTTTACAGGAGTCTTAAGAATTGCTTTAAAAAAACTGGGCCACTAGATGGAGTACAAGTATCAACCAATTTGTATCAGCCTGAAATAATCCAAATTGTTAACACTCTAGCTCTAAAAAGCCTTACTGCCTTTCAGATAGGAGCCTGACAATGTCAACTAACTAACTAACTAAATAAATAAATATGAATTAAATAGATATTTATTTCTCAGCAGGTGCTGACAATAGTCCACCAAAACATTCAGCCAATAGTGAAAGCCATTCATCTAGAAGGAGGAATCGACACTCCAAATCAAAAGTATCAAATGGAATTGGCAAGAAATAAGAGTGGTATCTAAAGACATCCTACAGTGTGACCGGAAGTGACAAAGAAGATCAGACCTGGCTCTGAATTACCAAATGGAAGACCATTTTTAAATTAAAGTTTAAAAAAGGAGGTGTTGAAGAGAAGGATGATGAAGATGGAGCCACCAGTGTAGCGCAGATTGTTGCCTGATGACACTTGCCATTCACTGATATAAATCTAGTTTCTTCAGTAGGTGGCATCAAAAGTTCATGAGGGGTATACTGGAAAAAATGTTGTTTTATCATAGCAGGTTCTCCCTGTTTTGTGTTCAGGTGTTGCAAGGTCATTTTTAATAGATTAGTTGAGGACTTCAACCCAAAGGTTAGTAAACTGATAGTGAGTTGGTGTAGTTGACTGAATTTTTTGGTTTGGTTTATTGTGTTGTTTTCTAGAAGAGTATGCAACCCTTTGACTAAAAGCAGCTCTGCCTTTCCTTTTCAGTTTCACAACAAAACTTTCCCATGCAACTGTTAGTAAGTATTTAAAAATTTTATATTGCTTGCTTTTATTTAAAGGCTCTTTAGGCCTTATGTCAGGGTTTAACCAGGAAGGAAATGGGTCCAGGTTTCTTGTAAAGGATGTGAAATTGATTTTCAAACACAGGGATTTTTTTTTCTACATTGCCCTCCTGCTTGAGTCATACATATTCAATTTTTTAAAGTTTTTAAAATACACATATAAAAATTGCTTCATAGTAGAGGGCCATGCCTCCTGTCCTCAGTGACAAAGGTCATATTACTTCATTGTTTTTCCTCCTCTACTGTAGTGTGTTTTGCATTTTCAAGTGTAAATATGTCTTTTTTTCATGTGTGCCACATTGTGTGCAGTGTTTCTTCCTACTTCCTTCTATTTGCTCCCATCCTAGCTGGACCCAGAAATCAGTTTTCAGACTGATATCAGGAACTGCTTTGAAGGCTCAGATGCCCTGCTGAGCTTGGTGATAAGGCAGTTTTTTGCTGAAGCTGAGTTGCTTACTATCTCCATAAACAATTATTTGTGAAGACTTGTAGTAGCGTTTGGTGTCTGAGAGGCAGCATGATGTGATAGAGCTCATTGCTTTGGTGTTGCCTGTCATGCATCAGATACTCAAAAGCAAAGTCTCTCTTTTCTTTCTTGCAGTTTGTTTTTTTTTTGAGAAGGGTGATTTACTTTTTGTCTGAGTGTTCTTTTGGGTTTTTTTAATATATTAATTGTGACATCTAGCAAAGTGGATGATTCTCCAGCAGTGAATGTAATGATTAAGTCAAGAGGTAAGCAATCATGAGCAATCAGTTTCTGTATTAAGTTATCAAAATGTTTTAGTGCCAATTAAATTTTGAGATTCAAGGCATTCAGAGGGGTAGGTAGCTTAAGCAAGGATAAGTGATACCTATTAGTTACTTAGTCTTTATGAGAAAATAGGATTTGCTTTTTCTTTGACTAATATTACTGTGATTTGCCACAGGCTAGGTACTAAAGAAAAAATGCAGCGGAGATTTTATGCAAATGTATGATACTGTAAATAGAAGAAAGTATCCTGTGTAATCCATCAGTTCCTATGTGCCACAGATTATCAATGTTTTCAATGCACTTAAGTGTTGCTGCTGAGCTCTTCAGAGGCCTTTAATTTCCTACCCTGCTTTTCAATCAAACATGGAGCTTGGAAAGTAATGTAGTAGGAGCTGCTGTATCATCATTGCCACAGTGACATTTAATGTTACATGAAAAAATATGTTAGGAAGACTTTCAGGTTCTCCTACAACTACTTGGTTTTTATTCACACTATAGCAATTCCATATATTGCCTTTGTATTTGTAATGTACTACATATTGATGAATGTATTTGTAGATTTCTTTGGATACTGAGACATGTTATTTCTTTTATTTCCTTGGTTAAAAACTCAGTCTGTGTAAGACTGAAGAGTGGCATTGTAAATTTTCTATTGATTCAATACCAAAGCAAGAGATTTGAAATCTAATGGTTTGGGTATTTTAAGTACTGTGGATTTCCAGTGTGAGAGCCTATTTTGTACTTGCAAGGGGTATACACACCAACTATGTATACAAAGCTTACATGTGTAAACAGATGCTGAAGTACATCATCTACCTGCCTTGGGGACAAGCACATGTTGTGCAAATGTAGGCCCGGTGCTCACATTGCTGAACTGCACCCTAAAAATACTCGAAAGAGAAATATTGAAGTGTCATCTTGATGGAAGCTGACTTCTGTACACTATTACAACAGCTTTGTTCTGAAAAAATGTTGTTTGACAACACATTTAAGTTATTTCCAATTAAGTTTTTTTACTTTAAATGTTCGTGTTTGGTTGGGTTTTTTTGGTTGTTGTGTGGTGTTTCATTTGGGGAGGGGTTGGGAGGGTGTTGGTTGTTTGGGTTTTTTTGTTATTTGTTTTCAGGGTGTTTTGGGGGTTTTTTGGTTTTTTTTTTAGTTGGTGGTTTGGTTTTTTTCTTGTGTTTTTGGGGTTTTTTCTTTCTTTACTTTAAAAGAGAGATTGCTAGGGAAAAGGGAAACTTAAGTAAACTATTCAAGTGCTGCTTGGTAAATGGCACTTTGTCTCCTGTATCAGCAGTTCTGGCTGGAATTCTCATGTGTTCTCACAAGTCCTCCACTGACTGACAACTGTATTTTCAGCCCATTTCTTTGGATGTGAGCTTTGCACTGGAAGGCATCGGAAAGGTGCTTTTGATCACTGCTGTAAAATTAGTGATCTCAGTTTTATCGGCTACTATGCTGTTGCTGAATTCTGTACGTGTGTAACACCTATAAATGACAAATCACTGAACTGTTTAGCAACAAGCATCCATGTGTGAGTTCTGCTGCTTGAACAGTGTTTTGTAACAGTCACGGATGTGCTGTCCTGTTTTAAACTACTTGTTCTGCCACAACCTCTCATTCCTGCTTCCCTGCTTCTGATGTTCTTTCCTTTCTCTGTCCTCCAGTGATCTCCCGTGCTGCTGTGGAGAGATTGGAGTTGGCCCTCCAGAGGCTGTCCATCAATGTCAGTCATTGAAGGGAGGCTAATTTGAGGCAGCGTGGTGTAAGCAGAGGGTGGTGGCAAGAACCTGAAGTAGATTAAATAAAAATGGAGAGTTTAAAAACAGATTTATACAATGAATCAGAGCTCGTGTTGAGTACTGAGTTGCAATATTAAGGTTGCTGCATGGATCATACACCACATCTTGTTAAATATTTTGAGCGTGGTTTCGACCAATTCTTTTGTTACTCTTCTGTGAAGATCATCATTTTATGTTCCAGCTGTTAAAACTTTTTTTTTTACTTTGTTATCACAAGAGGACACAGATGATACCACATGTTTAATAATTTTTGAATAGAATTGCTTTGTATTGATTGCAAAGTATTGTATTTAGCAATAATTGTGTAAATCAAGCCATGTCACTGGAGTGTGTGTTTGTCTGTACCTGTAAGGCATAGGAAATTGACATACTGCCTTTAGAAGCTCTTATGTTTTATTCTAAGTGAATGAATTTTCAATGCGGTGGTTCCTGGGCAGCCTACAGTGAACTCTCAGGTTTTGCTGTAATTTATTATTTTGGGGCAGCAGATCTGATAACAAGAACAGTTACATTATCCCTTCTGAAGTTTTTCTAGTATACAGGATCAGTTCTTGTCTTACTAGTTCTTTTTGGGTTTTATTTATTGTTGGATGGGAGAGCTGAGTTGCAAGATGGTCGCATGGCAGACCTTCAGGGAAGGAACGAGGCCTCCTGTACAGGGACTGCAGGACAGGCTGTCACCAAGTAAACAGCCAGTACAAAGTGCCACTGAGTGCCTAAATCACTTTGCTTTGCCTTCCACTGCTGAGAGTTCCCACAACAGGTCTTTACCTAAGACCTGTTGTGAGCTGTTGATTGCTCTTCAGAGCCAGATGTGTAGTTTGTGAAGCAGCATAGCTTTCCTTTTCTTCTTCAGTTCCTTCTCTTATACAGACATTGAATACTGGGACTTTCTGATTTGCTGGGAAGGGCTTTCCTTCAACATCTTTTTGAATTCTGGTTTACAGAGAGGCCGTAGTTTCTGAGATAGTAGTAAAGTTAGGGATAGCCTAACTTAAGGACTTAAGCTTGTTCATAGTGTGGGAAGAACAGTTGAAGTCAAGCATTCAGTTTGTAAACCTCTTCTGAAGAGTGGGAAAATACCTGATTAAAAATTTATAGGAGCCACCTCTCTCAGAACACTGCTTACTACATTAGAGAAGGGGAGGGTGTTTATCTTTTCATACTTCATTAAAACATTAAAAATACTGGGGAAAATATGGAACAATGGAATAAACTTTGTGTAAGAAGCAACACTTCAAAAATGTGCTCCTTGATGAGCATGGTGCTCTACTGCATTTGAACAATCAATCTTTGTTTTATGTCTTGGTAGTTGCTGTTGAGGGTGGAGCTTAATCAGCAGTGTCAGATGGGCCTAGTGGCTTCATTTGTGCGCAGTCCCCCTGTGACATAACTTGCACACTATTAAGATCATATGATTTGGCCCAGACTAGAAGCTGGAGCCAGAAGCTGGCAGCATGATTGAAATAGGTGTTGGTGTGCCTAATTGAGTATCTGAGTGCTCACATTCAGCTCTGTCCTGTTAATGTCTGCATGGGCCTAAGCACTACTCTCCTGAGCCACCTGTTCCCTCTGGTATATGCTGGAGCACTCTAAGGTACACACAATTAATTTTAACCAGAGGTTTCTGAGCTGCTTGGATGCTCAAAGTACCTCCTGCAGTACCCTGGCTCCCTTTGTCTGCAGATGTGATCTGCCTTCTTATCCACACCACAGTTTTGTTCTCTGGAGCTGTGGCAGGCCCTGGTCCTAATACAGGAAATAATTGTAGTTCCCTCAAGGTGCAGTTTCCCAGTTTAGTGGAAATGTGTTTTGGACAAACACCCTGCCCATGTTACTCACTTTTGCTTTAGTGTGGCTGGTCAGGAATTGGGCACTTACATATTACTCAAAGAAAGTAGGACTAGAAAACCATAAGCACTTCGTGCAGTGGGCTGAAAGGTACAAGGACACCCAGACTCCTGGCTTCTGCCCAGCAGGGCACATGGTCTGTTACCTTTATGCCTGCTCACTCCTCTGTCAGTGCTGTGGCTGCAGGTGCACCTCAGGTGCCTTCCTGTGCTGCTTTCATGTGCATGAGCCCCCCTGAAGCCAGCTGATAGTCAGGCTCTGCTGCTTCCAGCTTTTTTTGGACTGAGTAACACGCCTTTCAGACATGTCAGCACAGAGGGCTTCCCACTGGCAGTGTGAAGATAATACATAGGCTTTCAGGCTTTCTCCCATTTTCTATTGTACCAATGAAGCCAGTTACCTGCCTGTACATGAGAGCCATATGCATAAACCATGAGGGTGACCCTAGGAACCCAGTTTGGGTCTGGAGAAAGTACTTTGGTTTGGTTGGTTTGTTTGTTTCTGGATGATTCTAGATCTGCTGTTGCTTTTTTGCAATGGTGCTATCCATCTGAAGAACATCACAAAGAGTAGATCCTGCACAAGTCTCCTGTTGTATGTTTGAGACCTGTCTGTTCACTTTGGGCAGCTGCTCAGCAAAATGTATCAAATTCCTTTGTACTCTGAGTCCAAGTCATGATTATCTCAAAGAACTTTGGAAATTTGAGGTGTTAATTTTTATTTCCAGCTCCTTCCTGTGTCTTTAATTTGGACTGTATCTTTTCCTGTTACTGTCATTTCTCAGTGAAAGACAAGAATTGGTCTCTCATGCTTGGATTTTGTTTTTCTCACAAAGGAGCAGTCTTGCCCTCAACAGTCTAAATTGTATTATGGTAAGACCAAGTGAGTTTTTACTTCAGTGCAGAAAAAAAAAGCAAGTGTGGGAAAGAATGCAAATTATAAACATTGAATTCCTATAATCAGCAACAGTGTGAGTGCCAGACTATACTAAGGACACACATGGGTTCAATTTTCATCGTTTTTGAGGATCTCAGTTTTCAGATGATCATGAAATAGCTGCATGGCTTATTTAATGTTTTTAGAGTAGGGGAATTTACAGCAGCAGCATTCCTGTGGCTCTGATCCAAAGTATGTTCTACAACTGCTGTGCCCTCCAGTTCAGTATTTTAGTGGTTCTTGCTCAAAAAACAATGCATAAAATAGTTGTGTGTGTTTGTATATGTACATATAAATCTACCAGATGAACTTTCTCATCGAAATGCTTAGAGCCCGGTTCAGTACAGTCTCTGTGACAATGACTACAGCACACCTGAGCATTTGGAAGCATCCAAGTCTGTCTGTACCCCTGGAAGCTCCAGGAGCAGTAGGCATTGATCTCAGTTGCAGCCCCTAGGTGATGCTGTAACACAAACACACAAAGAATATTGACCTGCATTTTCAAATGCTGCTTCTAATTTTGGGCTACTGGCTTGAGCCACCCAGGCTTGGTTTTAAAGGTTTCATAACTCCCGTTGACTTTAATTACAAGTGCATGCACACAGTCCTGCAAAGTGCCCTTGTTGTCAAACTTGCTGCAGAATAACCAAAGCAAAATAAAATCAAATGAGTAGCTTTGAGAAGACTTTTATTTAAAGCATTAAATGATAGCTCTAGGCTTTGGAGAGCAAGAGACTTCTCTTCTGGTTTCCACCATACAAAGACTACCAATTTCTTGTCTGAAGACCTTGCTGATTTGAAGGGAGGACTACTATCTCCCAAGGATCTTTGGCATGAAGCTCTGTGCAGGGCTCTTATGGCTTTCCTCCTATTCCCCCTGGGCTTTGTGTAGGGCACTGGGAGGGATAGGATGACTGCTGTTTGAAAAGGTGGTTTGGTGTTTGCTCCCAGGAGCTCAGCTGAACCAGGGCATGATCTCCAGTGCTGCCCATTCCCTTGAGTTTGTGGCTGTAGCTATGGAGTTGTGAATGTACCTCCTTGCTTGGATGAGCCTGTCCCTCATCTCTGCTAATCTCTATGGGACAGGGAAGTCACTGGGTGCAGATTGTTATTACTTCATGTGTTTATGAGGCTCAGAGTTTTTGATGACTCTGAGTATTATCAGCAAGCATTCAAAACTTCATACCATCTTCAAAATATTCCCATTTTTCCTTTAAGTGTCTTTTTTCCCAAAGTTTTGGAAAATCCTTCTGGTCACAAACCTCAACAAGGCACCCAACTTGTACCAATTACTATGACTTCTAAGATGGCTACTGGGGAAAAAGCTCATTTAACTTTTATATGGTCAGCTGGAAGAAGAAATTGTAGTCGTCATTCCTTGCAGGAGGAAACAGTGTCCTTGCTCTTCTCAATCTCGTTCTGCATAGGGAAGCCAGTAATATAGGTAGGCCTGTATTAGGTTTTTGTTGTAGCCTGACTTCAGTACTTAATGGAGAGGAAAAAGAATACAGTGAAAAATATTGCTGAAGAGTCATATTTTTCCATTAATCAAATAAATAATCTGGAAGAAAACCAAGACCTTTTATTATATTAGCTGAGACATTTAGGTTTGTGTTTTTTCTTATTTATGTGCTGTAAGGGTTGTAGGTGATGCAAAATGATGTTTGTAACATTTTAAATACTATTATTTCTGCCCTTTTGCTGACTTTGCCATATTTGGCTCCCAAATCCACATCTATGCATTCCATTTGCCCACATTTAAAATGTATCTGGAATAGCAGGACAGAGGTTGGGGTGGAGAAACCAGATAGAGCTGAATTGCAATTTCCTGGTGACATGTTCTCTAAACATCTCAAAATATCTCAGGGTGAAATGTTCCACTTGGTGACTTTGGGTTTCAGCAGCACACGCTGTTCATTCAGTCCCAGTGCTTCTCACGGGGATGGTAACATGATTAACAGTAATGATCTTTCATGCTGCAGAGTTTTTTTTCTTGTACCACTTCCATGTTGAAGAAATCTCTTTGGAACAATGCATAGGTCATTGCAAACTTGATGGGGGGAGTGGCCAGTAAGTTCATGTTAAAGAATAGAAATGGGGACAAAGGGTAAGTCATTTGTCTACACTTCCTCAGGAAGCTGAAGACAAAGAGAAGAGTAAAATCCCAGAACTTTGGGTTCCATGCTGTTATCTGAAAATTACCATGGGACTTCCTAATAAAGGGCTTGTGTAGTAACTCCAGGAATATTATCCACATCTCTTAGTCCTTAAAAATGAAAATATAATGTAAGATGGAACAGGAGTAAGGTGATACCCCCTCCATTCTTATATTTTGATCTTCATTTCATTTTGTTTCCCTAGCTTACTTCAGTTTACCTACCTTTTCCAGTGAGCTTTCATGACCAATACCTTGGCTGTTGATGTAAAATTAGGCTTTGCTAAAATTAGATCAACACACACAGGGCAAAGCAGAAGATCCTGCATACAAAACTGGGAGGGCTCATTGAGAGCCCTGTGGAGGAGGACTTGGGGGTTCTGGTGGGTGAAAAACTGGACATGACCCAGCAATGTGTGCTCCCAGCCCCGATGTGTCCTGGGCTGCACCCAAGGCAGCATGGCCAGCAGGGCAAGGGAGGGGATTCAGCCCCTCTGCTGTGCTCTGTGAGACCCCACCTGCAGTGCTGTGCACAGTTCTTGGCTGGACAACTCCCGAGAAACCTGTTTGCTGTGGGCTTTTTGCCCAGGCGTGCAATGCCTTCCTGCATGAAGAAACTGATTTGTGAAAGCTGACAATTTGGTAAAGGCCTGCCACTAACACCAGGACCTTAAGGCCCTCATGGTTTTTGTTTTGCATTTATTGCAATTGCTGAGTGAGCTGATCTTTGCATGAGGGCGTTTTCCCTGTTTTGTTATAGCAAGAATTAAAGAGATAATGACCCAAGTGCCTTTGTACCCAGTTAAAAAGTTTCAATTTCTGCTTTTTAAATACTGTTCTTGAGCCTGTCAGACCCTGGTGTTTGTTTCCATCAGCTATGCTCTTCTGCCTTGACACATCAGAGGTCTTTCACTAAGGACTAATTACTTTTTGAACTTGATAAGAGGATAACAGCCATTTTAAAGTGAAAAGGAAAAGGAACTAAAATAAAGCCTTTGTTTCTGAGCTGGTTCCTGGCTCATCTCTATCCTTCCACCTAATATGGTCCCACAGGGCTTCAGCTTTGAGCAGGTGACAGTCTGGATCAGCCTCTGTTCTGCTCCCCTAACAATGACTTCTCACTCTTCTCCCTCAGCAGCCACGTCACTTTCTGTCATGCAGCAGTCAGCCCCTCCCAGCAGCAGGATGGGATGCTTGGATTCATCTCCACTTAAGACAATTGACAGAAGAGCCATAATTAGGTGCAGAGGCCCCATAGGCTTCCTTGCCAGTCAAGAATATTCTTTAGGCACCTTCAAAGAGCAAGGGAGGTTGTAGATGGTTTAATCATTCTCTGGGGTTGCAGGTGGTCTCCAAAGGAGCCTTCACTGCTGAGAGCAGGCATGTAGCTACACCAGCCTTTGTCACAATGCATCACCTCCTACAGGCACCCAAATTACAAGGGATGAGTCCAGGTACATGCTCCCAGTGCTCCACTGATTTGAGGCATCCATCTGTTTTCCCCATTGATCCTCACAGCATGATGCTGTTTTCTAGATGCAGGAATACTGTACTTCAGCAGTGGATAATTCCATCTGATGAGATGGGAATTACATGTTACCCCTCTTCCTGATGGTGTGCTTTTGGGATGCTGCTGATACTCTGAGCCTACTGCAGCATAAAAAAGAAAACTAAGGGTTCCATGCTGGAATGACATTCACCTGCTTTCTTACAGGACCTGCTAAATCTGAGGCTGTATTCCTACCAGTGTGATAAGCAGTATTCAGCATGGCAAAAGATAAGAAACAAACGTTTATTTCTTTCTGCTTTCAACTCTCCCAAACTGTAACTCATCTTCTCCAGCTTCCTTCAGCTGTTAGAAGAGGGTTAAACAACCTCACTAGGAAGCAGAGAACTTTATCATAGCTAAAGAGGATTAACGCATGCATAATCCCCTTACAAAGCCACTTGCCTTCCAACTCCAGTGTGTAAAAATAAGAAAATTATTGGATCAGTGTTATTTTTCTTATATCTAATTCAAGAACAATAGAGCACATTAAGTAATTAAAATGTTCACCTGTAAGGTGCTTAAAAGCAAGGCTGCTGGCAGATATATAATTAGCTCCAGTTAGCTGCTTGCTTGTTTACTTCTCTTAATTTACCCAGAGTGGAGTCTTTGGGCTTGGAGCTTTATTTAGAAAACATTTTATTATTGCATGAAGCAGTGCTGTGGACAGGCAGGGACCAAAGATAGAAAAACAGAAATTAGATAATTTACTGAGCCAACATACATGCTGAAATAGGATATTTCAGGTTCTCTTTGTTATGCCATCTTCAGTTATTGGCAATTTATCTTTTGTTAGAATTACAGTTCTTAATAGGTTAGGTAAAATTACCCCAAATGTTAGTAATTTTTACGTGTTGTCTTTCTTCTGCAGAGGACCCAGTCTGTTCTGCTTGTCTCTGCACATGATATGCAAAACAGCAGGCTTTCAACTTTCTTTAAAGGAAGGATGACTTAGAAAGATGCAGAGCTGTGCATTCCCAGACCATGACAGCATTCTGAAAACAAGGAACATATCAGGACTACTATCTGTACCATTTTTGTGGATGTCTGTGAAGGGGTGAAGAGCAGGATTTTTGCCTGGTTTCCCATGCCACCTCTGCCAGACTCCTGACTGCCCAAAAGCCAGGAGCTGTGGGTTGACAGACCACAGCAGGACAGACAGACAGAGACCTTGGTGGATGGAATAGGAGAGGAGAGAATGGCAGGCTGCAGCTAACAGCTCCCTTGCCATGAGCTACAGGCATTGCTGCCCATGGGTCAGGACAAGGCATTTTGCATGGTTTTATAAAATGTCTTGAAAAAATCTGGCAGCACTGGGAAAACAAACCTTGGGAATGATTTGCAGTTATTTGTTGTTTGTCCATGTGTAAGGGTGACTGCAGAAGAGCCCACAAACAGTGTTTGTGATCTGAGTAAGACATATGGGAGACTGGAAGATAATGACTGACACCGGGGAGGAGGGGGAAATAATATTATACTGATGTTGTGTGAGCACTGTAGAGGAAGTGAGTCTTTAAAGTGTGAAACCTCCAGCACTGGAAAAGATAAGCAGTGCCTGCAGAAATCAGCTTGTGGGATCTGTTTCTCTTGCTAAGCTGCCTTTGAAGATTGAGGGGCTGTTTTGCTTTCAATACCCCCAGGGAAGTTTTCCCTCCTTTCTAGTCTTGCCATTGATCTGAACTACACTCCCAGATCTGTAGGTGTCTGTACTCCTGTGGCAGGCTGTGATAAAGCCCAGTGGTTTTTTGAACAATATAAATGATTGTACTTCACCTCCCTGTAGGTCTCGAGTTCAATGGCCACAGGAGACTGAGCCTGTCAGCAAATGAGCCCTTCACAGCTTCTGCTTTCTCAGTGAAGTGTTGGTTTCATGGCTCCTGACAAGTTCATCTCGATATAAAAATGTGTGCAAGTTGACTCTTCCCCCTCCCTTTTTCCTTTTCCTGTGGAAAACTTTTCTTTGCTGTCCTGTATTTACTCTCTTGCTTAGGGATCAAGGACTAAACATGTGCCTGCCAGCTCCCCTGCCGAGTCCAGGGCTCCACCTTCCCTCCAGGGACTGCATGTACTTTAAGAAATTGGTTGATGTTGAAGTGGCCTTGAGCAGACTAAAAATCTGGAGAAGCTCCTCCATCACAGAATATTCTGAGTTGGAAGTGACCCACAAGGATCATCCAGTCCAACCCTTAGGTGAATCACAGCCTGTGTCAGCCTTTCCAGCTGTCAGCAAGCAGGAACCAGATGTGCACAGCTGCTGATCTAGTACCAGGCCACCAAGGCTGGGGGAGCTTTATCAAAGGTGGATCCATCCATCCATCCCTCCATCCATCCATCTGAATTCTAAGGCCAAGTTACTCAGGTTACCTATTTACACCCACAGTTGACTAGCTTTGATTCAAAGGATGAGCTAGAAGATGTACTATCCTGAAGATGTTCTCTTTTAAACCTGTTTCTCACAGAGGGGCAGAAGTTGCTTACATGCAAGGTTGTCATCTGGTGCCTGTGACTGGTGTCACAGCTTGATATCTCCAGCAACATCAGACCTACCAGCCCAACAGGGATGGCTGCATCAGCTCCCCCAGCCTACAGCCACAGAAACACCTTTCCTTGTAGAGCAGCTGCTGCCTTCCTGAGTGGGCCCAGCCAGAGCCATGCCTGGAAGGCTTGGGACTTCTTGTCCTGCTCTGCTCTGGAGCTTGCACACCCTCAGCACTGCAGAATGTCACAGCCCACCTGCTGCTCCTGCTCTCAGCTGCCAGCCAGGCACATGTACAAGGCCTTGAAACTCAACTCAGGCAACATGCATGGGGTGGAAAGAGGACAAATCCCAGATATATTTTTCCCCCTTCTTTTCTATCCCTTAATCTTTTCTCTGGCAGCCTGTGTTTCATAGTGAATCCACATCAGCTAATCACAGTGTGTCTTGAGTGTCTCCAGCTGTTCCTTGACAAATGATGAAGTGGCAGAGCTCGACCCTCATCAGAGACACCCCTGGTGTCCTCTGGGTTTCCCCACAGGGCATGGAGGCAGCAAGTGGCACACTCAGCCACTGTCACATGCAGACATCCTCTCTCCAGCCTGCACACACAGCTCCACATCAGCAATGGGGAGTCCTACCAGGGAGCCCCAAGCCAGGCTTGAGTGGGAGGCTGCAGGAGTGAAACAGGGTCTTGTTGACCAAGCAACAGAGCTGGCTGCCTCAGGGAGGACAGAGGTGCTGTGAGTGCTACAGCAGGCCAACAAACCAGCCAGCTCCATCAGAAACACCTGTGGGAACAGCTGGGTCAGAGCAGGAACTTGAAGCCACAACTCTAGATGAGAAACTACAGACCTTGAGAGACTGGCTCGGAAATGGGACAAAAGGTAGCAACTGTGTTTGTTTGCCTCGCCCTCTGACTTCACCCTTCCTGTTTCAGATGGGTCACCCTGACTTCATTTTCAGACCTCATGGAACCACAATGCAGTCTGGATAAGTAGGAGCACTGAGGGCTTTACTGGTAGGTTTGCAAATGCATTTGGGCTTGGATTTGATGGGGTGGAAAAAAAATCTTCGACTGTATCTCTTTCCCCTGGTCCTGCAGTATGGTGTTTCACTTACAAGTCGTTCAGGCTGCTGGCAGGTTGCAGTGGTGACCAAAAGGGCCAGTATAGGAGTGCATGGGGCTGTGGCTGGAGAAATCTGATGTGGGGTTTTCCAGTTAAGCTAAATCTCTTCCTCCCCAGCAGGGTTAAAGTTAACTCAGCTGTACAAACTCATTTATATTCAGCCACACGTGGCTATAAATGGTACTTTTTGTTCCTGACAAATATGAATATAGTATTTGCTCTGAAAACTCACCATTTCTCATGAAAAATCTTTCCCCCTTGCCATTTGTCTCCAAGATGTTGAATTTTACTTGGCAGATGGACAGTGCAGGAGGGTGGCCATGCTGCGTGGGAAAGAGTGAGTGTCTGGGATATGGGGCATCCTCTTTTCTTCTGAACTCTTGTGCAAGTTTTACTCATTTAATATGGTGAAATGCAAATGGCAAAAAAAAAGTGTACATCCAAACTGTTGAGGACAAAGGGAAGATATCCTCCACTGAGAGGATGGATAGAATAGTGGGTGATACCATCCCTGACAGAAAACTTGTTTCATCTTATTTTCCAGCTTGGAGATTGGATTTAAATAAGGGAGCTGGCAGGACTCAGAGCTGTTATTCAAAAGTATAGTGTATTTTTTCAGCTGCCCTTTTTGTACTGCTGGGTCTGTACTCTGGATATAACGGCCTGGCACACAAACTTTCTAAACTAACTGGAAGAGAGCACACACATTCACTTGACTGGTGGTTGTTACCAAAGAACATCCATCATGGCCAGTATGTCACAGGACCCATTATATAATTTTTGATAGCATTTAGAGAGCCATATCTAACACATCTCTCAGTTACTCAGGCAGTCTTGCCACTTCATAACAGAGCTAGTTGGACATGGTCTGTCTCAGTCTGAAAGTTACTCAATTAAGAGTTTTCCAAGGATTTGAAAATTTAACTTTTAAAACTTTCCCACCCTCAAAATCAGCAGACTGTTGGTTTTTTTTTTTTCATTTTGTTCTGGAATTATCATCTCGATCCTTAAAAAAAAACTCTAACATTATCTACATAATGACAGTCGGACAAACCCATCTAAGAAATTTCTGCTTGAGCTTGGGAAATAATGGAAAAACTCTCCATATGAAAATTTCATGTTGTAATGTCAGAAAATACATGTATATATATATGTGTGTGTGTATATATATGTGAACAATTGCATATCATTTCCCTTGCTCTGTGAAAATAATGAAGAAACATTATTAGATAATATTATGTTGTTGGCCACAGAGCTGTTGTTGTCAGCAGAGAAGGGCTGACTTTACACTCTGCCTGTTTACAAACCCAACACATTAACTACAGGCACAGAGGAGCACAGGAGAAATGGAAAAGCTATTCAAGAAGCTGGCAGTTGACAACGGGATCTTGAAAAATTATTTCCTTGGATTCAACTAAATTTCTTCTTCCCCCTTTCCAGACAGGGCTCTGCTAGGAGACAGTTTGGTTCTCTGTGGTTGAACCAGCTGTTGAAATCCCAGCCAGCTCCTGAGTAAGCGAAAAACTAATCAGAAGCTGCCTTCAGCAAGCTTTGCTTTCTGGGCACCGCCGTCTCCTCACTCAGGCCGTGTGCTGCCCATCACCAAATCAACAGGCATCTTACTCCTGTCTGGCTCCTGAGCAGGTGCCTCTGCCTCCTGGCCCCCTGGCACTCCCTGTCCCCCATTCGGTCCCCTCAAGCCATCTACAGCAGTGAAAAGTTCCTTATGCTCTGATGGCTGAGACTCCAGACTTCTGCCAGCACAACACTGTTGGTCTAGACCAGGGGTACTTGCAGCCCTGACAAACAGGACATCTTTGACCAAGGGGCCAGGAGTCAGAGCCCTCCTGATGGGCTGTTCAGAGCCTGGGCAAGGAGGTGCTCAGGGATGCAGAGCTTACTGAAGGCAGTTTCTGATTAGTTTATAACTTATTCAGGAGTTGGCTGGGATTTCAACAGTAGGTTACAAATCCTATTCAAAGACCTCAATTCTGTCTGCTCCTTCACCTTAGAGTTAAGTGCATCTGTGCACCTCGAAGACCAGAGCCAGCCCTGGATTCAAAGGCTGAGGCAGAATTCAAGCTCTGAAAGTGCAGGCTGTCATTCCCATTATTATTTTTGGAAGTCCTATTCACATATACTAACCTTTAACCAAATGGAGGATACTCCAAGGCAGCAGTACAACACTGCACGCTCCCTCTCCATGCCATTTCTTGCAAGACCAATCTACATTAAAAGGGGCTGGTGTTTCCCTGCCTGGCTGCCCAGCCTCACTCACTGTGGGACACTGGGTGTCCCCACACGACTGAATGGGGCACTGTGAAGCCACCCCACCTCTTCCAGCTGCCATATGGTTCTGCTGCTAATTGTGTGGAAACTGCAGAGATGCTAAGGCTGGATGCACAGATTTAGCAGTTTAAACATAAGCCTTGCACTGAGGTCCTGGCCCTGATGTAGCACCAGACACGAGGACACCTGTGGCTCTGTACCTGGGTCCTCCTGCTGCAGAGGTGGCCCCAGCTGGATCTCTCCAGTGGTCCTTCTCACTCACATGTGCTGCAAACTCTTCTCCAGTGATTAGGTAAGAGGAATTGCCCACTGACTTTCATTTCAGTTGTTCGTGACTGGATCAAAGGATGTGTGCTCTCTTTGCTTCAGTTATGCAGTTTGGGCTAATGTAGTCCAGATGGCTATTTCATCTCAGCCTTTATATTTATTCATGGCCTTTCTATTTAACTTTCCTAAAACAAATACTCACTTGTAGGCATATATTAATTCAGGGAAAAGAACTGCCTCAATCAATATGTTGAGGTTAAGTTTCTACACCACAATAGGTCCTATGTACATAATTTCTATTTTTATTACCCCACTTCTAGCCTCAGATATATGAGCAATTTCTTTAACGTGTTTACTTTGGCTTTTTTACAAATTTACACAAATTACATCTTCTCTGATTATTAGATTTACAATATGCAGATATTCTTTCATTGACCTTTTAGCTAAACCCTTCTGCAAACTTTGGCTGAATATTAATAAATTTACAAAAATACCAAGGAGCCCAAATGTTTGCCAACATGATATTGCACCATCTCTGACTGCAGCATGCCTGTCCAGCTGAGGATAAAATTTGTTGTTGAATTTATGTGCTATCTTGCAACCAATGTGTGAACACAAAGAGTGGAAAAGCTCAAGAGGCCAACGAGACAAAAAGTTTTCAGTTGGCATTTACATCATCTTTTAAAGTGGATCTGCAGGTTGGGTGTTGTGAGTTGGCTCAGGGGCTGCTGGTGGAGAGCCCAAGGCAGTGCCTGGCAGGAGGTGTCCAAGGAGGGGCAGTGCCTGGCTCTGGGCTCGGCAGGAGGGAGGGGACATGGGAAGCCTCAGTTTAATCTGTCTGGTATTTGATTTGGGCTTTTGGCCCTTGTCTGGATAACAGGGTTGTGATTCCTCTTGGTACACTTACAATAACAGCATCTGAAACTCAGCTGCAGCCAGGCAAGATTTTCATTTTGGGTAATCTGATTTTACCTTAGGTGATTAGCTGCTCCATAGTCAATGGCCAAATCTAATTGTCATTGTAGTTTTTCTTCTGGAACCAACAACTGTTAATGTTTTACAAGCTGAGTTTTACTTCACACCTTTTCTTCTTAAGCAACTTCTCCCAAAGCATTTGTAAACAGAGGAGGTGATTTCAGACCGAAGCATGAGGAAAATAGTAGCAATGGCTTATCGATTTTTCTGTTGTGTGAAAATGACACAGTGGGCCAGCTTTTAGCATTCTGGGTATTAATATTGCCCTGAAAATATTATATATATATTTATATTTAGTATTTGCAATATAAACATACTTTTCATGACATAGGCTAGATGAAGTTTTCCAGAACCAGATCCTCTTCAGCATTTTACACGCATATTTTTATGTGTAAATGACTGCTCCAGAAATCAGTGTGAAACTGGGACAAGACAGCTCTCCAAGTTTCATTAAAGATAATTTTTTTGGTTTATAAAACAGTTTCCTCCAAAGTTTGTTTGATTTAGAATAATAATTAAAAAAAGGATGGTGAAACAATTTATGACAGCTCTTCCCTATTCCTGCCAACCCTGTTAAATCAAAAAGACAGTTAGAAATGTAGAGTTAACCTAAGTACAAATCCTAGCCTGAGAAGAAAAGGAAACCGAAATGAAGACAAGTTTTCTGTAATGCCACTTTCCTTTTGGTTGGATTTCTACACCAAATGAAGCTAAGGTTTAGATCCATAACCTGGTTGCTCTCAGAGAAATTATACCAATCTTTTCTAAGGCTAAAAGTAGAAAAAAAAATGTTGTGATGGCTTGGAAAGGCAGATGAAAGACAGCCTGCCCTGCTGTGTGCGGAGGGATAGCCTTGCTAACACCACATGTATGTAAAACAGCATCCACACAGTGATGCTCACCAGCCTTCAGACTCTCTGCCCATGGAACTCCCTGGGGGAACCCTGAAAAACCAGTTAAAACCAGTTAAAAATCCCTCCCAGTCCATGCTTCAGAGAAAACCCCAAAAACTCCCACCTGAGAATCTAAGTGCTTCCCCATGAAATTACCTCAGACTAATTGGAAAAGCAGGATCAGTATGCAATTGCCCTCAATGCAGTGATATTTAGAGTTTGCCTGCACAAATTGAAGTCCACCCATTTGTCAATATTTCTCCAACTTGTAGGCCACTGGCGTGCTTGCTTATCCCCAGCTCTGAGCCGCTCTGGCTGCTGTGGGTGAGCACACCCTGCCTGTGGCTGCTGGGATGGATGGATGGATGGATGGATGGATGGATGGATGGATGGATGGAGGGAGGGAGGGAGGGATGGATGGATGGATGGATGGATGGATGGATGGAT